>NC_069499.1:32394051-32489051 GCF_027579735.1 Bombina bombina | reverse complement strand
CTTAAATCAAATTAAGGGCGAGTCATGGACTCTCCATCCCAGGAAAGAAAATAATTTATCAGGTGAGAATAAGTTTTGTTTTCTTTCCAATGGCATGGAGAGTCCACAAATCCATTCTAATTACAAGTGGGAACCAATACCCAAGCTAGAGGACACTGAATGGAAGGGCGGGAGAACAAGACAGGTGGACTTAAACAGAAGGCACCACTGCTTGAAGAACTTTTCTCCCAAAAGAAGCCTCATCTGAGGCAAAAGTATAGAATTTGTATAATTTTGAAAATGTATGCAACGAGGACCAATTACCAATTCACAGATAACCTTGGCAGGAGAAATCTGACCCTGGGGGGGACAAGATTTGAATCCTATCCTGTATCCCTGAGAGACTACCTCTACTGCTCAAGGATCTGGGACATTACGGATCCTAGCCTGTTGAAAGAAGGACAGCCTGTCCCCTAATTGATCCAAGACTGGATCGGGGGCGACCCCATCATGCTGTCTTAGTCTTAGAGGAAGGTTTTTTGGATTGCTTTTCTTTATTCCAGGTTGACTAGACCTCCAAGAAGTCCTGGATTGCCCCATCTTGGAAGAAGAAGAGGAAGGCTTCTGTCCCTTGAATTTGCAAAAGGAATGAAAATTAGAATTCTGGAGACCCTTAGGCCTACCTTTCTTGTTCCCTTTCCACCAGTAACTTCAGAAATTATTTCAGCCAGACCAGGACCAATTAATCTTTTGCCCTTAAAAGGAAAGACAGAAGTTTGGATTTAGATGTTACATCTGCAAACCAAGATTTTAGCTACAGAGCTCTGCGAGCTAGTACCGCAAAGCTAGAAATTTTGGTTCCCAGTCTTACAACTTGCATGCTGGCATCACAGATAAAGGTATTAGCCAGCTTTAGAGCGTTGATTCTATCCTGGATCTCCTCTATGGTAGTTTCCTCCGAAATTAGGTCGGACAAGGAGTCACACCAATAAGAGGCTGCACCAGCCACTGTTGCAATACTGGCAACAGGTTGCCATTGCAAACCCTGGTGAATATACATTTTTCTTAAATAAGCTTCCAGCTTCTTGTCCATAGGATCCTTAAATGAGGAACTATCCTGAAGGGGATTAGTGGTTCTCTTGGCTAGAGTGGAATTAGCGCCCTCTACCTTAGGCACGGTGCGCCACAGATCATGCACAGAGTCAGCAACAGGAAACATATTTTTAAAGACGGTAATGGAGAAAAAGGTATTCCTGGTTTTTCCCATTCCTGGGCTATAATGTCAGACATGCGATCTGGAATAGGAAATACCTCCACAGATGAAGGTTTGACATCAAAAACTCTGTTAAGCTTATTAGAGCTCTTAGGAGTCTCAGCGACTCTAGAGTCTGAATCATCCAATGCAGCTAGGACCTCCTTCAAGAATAAACAGAGGTGCTCAAGCCTAAATCTAAAATTAACCTCCTCTGAATCTAGCCACAGCCGTTTCAGAATCACAGATCTTGCCCTCAGAAGCCACTGAGGAATGATCCTCTTCAGAAAACTGAGACAGGCTGACTTGGCAGATTCAGAACCCATAGGCCTCTATTTATCAAGGTCTGGCGGACCTGATCCGACAGTGCGGATCAGGTCCGCCAGACCTCACTGAATACGGCAAGCAATACGCTTGCCGTATTCAGCATTGCACCAGCAGCTCACAAGAGCTGCTGGTGCAACGCAGCCCCCTGCAGACTCGTGGCCAATGGGCCGCCAGCAGGGGGGTGTCAATCAACCCGATCGTACTCGATCGGGTTCATTTCCGGCGATGTCAGTCCGCCTGCTAAGACCAGGCGGACAGGTTATGAAGCAGCGGTCTTTGTGATCACTGCTTCACAACT
This sequence comes from Bombina bombina, assembly GCF_027579735.1. NCBI lineage: Eukaryota > Metazoa > Chordata > Amphibia > Anura > Bombinatoridae > Bombina > Bombina bombina. The sequence continues at coordinate 32,487,195 of NC_069499.1, read as the reverse complement.
GCTGTTTCTGGCGAGCCTGTAGGCTCGCCAGAAACACGGGGCATCAAGCTCCTTTCGGAGCTTGATAGATAGGCCCCTTAGTATTAGATACATTTTTAGATTTCCTCTTTCTCTTACCAGCAATAGGTAAGGCTGATAAGGCTGCAGAAACAGCAGAAGTTAGTTGAGCAGAAAAAATCTTTTGGTAAATATACTCCCTCAGGAACTGGTTGAGAGGAACTGCAGGGCACTGCTTGTGAAACTGCTAAAGCTTGGGACTTTTGAGGGGAAAGCTGAGGCATAGTACAGACAACATTATCCTGAGAGATAGATGGCTCAGAGAGGGTTTTTTTAATCTTTAGACAAAAGCATATTGTTTAAGCATGTGGAGCAAAACTGCACAGGAGGTATAGTCTGATCCTCCAAGCAATATAAGTACTTGTCAAAAGACAAAGCTAAGTTATTATCATGATCTGTAACTTTGCTTGATTCCCAGAAGCAATAACTTAATAACAAAATTATTTAATAACAACTTATTAGAAAAATGTTTGAGTCAGAAATGATACAACTCTTTAATAAATTTTAACCAAACTTAAAATTTCTCCTAGTTGCACCACTATACCTGCCCTGCTGAGGACTTACCACTCTGGTGACTGGATAGGAAAACCCACTAGCATTAGACACTGCAACGATCCGTTGTAGACTCTAGAGGAATAGACTGAATCTCAGATCGGATAAAGAACCTCTGCAAATATCCGCTCTATTTCACATCCGCTCCGCTCTTCAAGCCGGCTCTAATGAAAGCTGATATGGAAGAGTAGGAGTATGGTCACATAACCGCAACAGAAGATTTGTTTTTTAACTGCGCCACAAGTAAAAGCGCACAAACTACGCTGAGCTGTGGCCAAGTATAAGCATACAGATGAAATAGATAAACGTACCCCAAGCATGCATATTCAAAAACTTATAAGAGGGCAAATATAAGAGCCCTATTATTCCCAAACACCTCTCAATGCAAGCCTCCTTAAGAAATTACTGAAACTTAAGTTACTTTAACCCCTTAGTGTCCTACATATCTGTCCAAATCTTTTATATATCTCCACATTAGAGATAAACTTGTCTCATAAAAGTCCACTGAGAATTAACCCCCATAGTGCTGAAACTTTCTCACCTAGAAGGGAAAGCACTTACCTGTGGATCCAGCTGTAGGACAGGAACAGCTTCTTAGGTGTGACAGATACAACCAACTTCTGACAGGGACCTGTAGACAAAGAAAAACAGAGTAACCAACACTGGTTTTCTATAAAGGGGTAGCATTGATGTTAGAAGTTAAGTGTGACAAAACCAATCTCGCCACTGTACATTGGAGGGCCTGTTATGGAACATTCTTTGGGCTGGAGGTACATGGGCTTAAGGATACCCAGAGACTGCATGGAAATATGGAATTTTATATGCTGGACACCCCATGTACTTTCATAACTCTGTCTTATGTCTATGTCACCCTGTATCCATAAATACAGGATGGGTACAGGGTGTGAGTGCCCCTTGTGGGAGCAATTGTGACTCTATAAGCCAAGTGGGCATAAAAGACTTTATAGCTAATAAGAACTGTTCCTATATTCAGTAATAAGATGTATTCTATGTATGTTTCAGATCTGATTGTGTCTCAGGAGTCTGTCTGGGTAAACTGATTGTGTCCTTGTGTGATTATGTTAACTAGACTGCCCAACATCAGATTGTCTGAGTAAACGTTCTTCCCTAGTTAATTAACTTAATATGTTAATCTGTTTTACCTGTGAATAGACAATTGTTTGATGCATTGTTCATATGTTTGCTTTACTGTTAAACCAATGCCCTTTGTAACCTGAAGCCAGGGTGTATAAATCTGTGTGCTGCCTTCAAATAAAGTAGACATTCTGTTTTAAACCTGAAACTGGCTGGGTTGTGAATTGCTGATTCCCTATGCAGGACATTGTTCATCTGGTATTAACCCTTGGTACACTGTTGGTACCGTAACATTGGTGGCAGCAACGGAATGAACCTTATCGCCCAGAAGAGCAACTACACAAGCCAGTAACCTCAGGAAGAGGGGGATTATTACAATACTGACTAAGATGGAAAAGAGAAAAGTAAATTTTGCAGCTTATAAAAACTTCCTGGAAACAGAAGGAGAGATTGATGGGTACCTTGCGGATTTTGAGAGGCAATGTGCACTACACAAGGTACCCGCAGAGGACTGGGTCACGATATTATCTGGAAAATTATCCGGCCGGGCCAGAGAGGCTTTTCGGGCCATTCCAGATGAGGAAGTCAGGGATTATAATACTGTAAAAGAGGCTCTGCTCTCCAGGTATGCGGTTACACCGGAGGCATACCGGAGGCGGTTCAGAGACACTGTTAAATTAGCTGGAGATTCCTACCTTGAGTGGGCATGTAAGGTGCACCGCACAGCAGCTCACTGGATAGCGGGGTGCCAAGCCATATCTGGGGAAGAGGTGCTGCAGCTATTCCTGTTGGAACATTGCTTCGACAAGTTACCCGCAGGAGTTCGAGAGTGGGTTCGGGACCGTAAACCCTCCACCCTGCAGGAAGCGGCTCGCTTGGCAGATGAGTATACGGATGCCCGCAAACTGGACACTGCTACCACTAAGCCCCCTGCTAGAGTGGAGTACAGACCCCCAGTCACCCCAGCAGCTGCCAGTTACCAAACCCCGGCGCACCGCTATACCACACGGCCTCCGGCCACGAACTACCCTCAGAGAGCCCTGTTCAATTTGCGGTGCTACTCACAACCTATTCGTTGCTTTAGATGTAAGCAACTAGGGCACAAAAGACCAGAGTGTCCCCTAAACGCAGCGAACCAAGCGCAGTCCTGGAGAAGACCCGCCGGCGGAATCCCACGTAATCCTCAGCCTACGGCCCGCTACGTAGAGGCGCAAGAATGCTGGAGCATCCTACATGAGGCAGACCTTGTGCAAGCTGCCCATCGGAATAACCGGCAACTGGTTAAAGTGAATGGGAAGAAGGTCAGTGGTCTACGGGATACTGGTGCTACCATGACCTTGCTTCAAAAGAACTTGGTGTCTGAGAAACAGTACACGGGAGACACTGTGGCTGTGAGGTTAGCAGGGGGCGATGTGTTCAGCCTACCTGTTGCCAGGGTACATTTGGATTGGGGAGTGGGCGCTAGACCTGTGAATGTGGGGGTCAAGAAGGACTTACCTGCTGATGTTCTTCTTGGAAATGACTTGGCCCCCCTTGTTTCTGCCTACGCTCCTATGGGTCCCGCTGATGTTAACTCTGTGACTACCCGTGCCCAGATCCATGCAGCAGAGACTGACCCACCTGCTGCTAAGCCCCAGGACGATGAGCTCAGTAAATCTCTATCCGCTATTGATATGTGGAGGTCCCGTTACAATGCGCTGATGAAGGAGAAGAGGAGCGCAGAGGAAAAAGCACGTTTAGAACGTGAATCTCTGCTAGACAAGCTGCACCGACAGACTGCAGAAAACACCAGCTTGAGAGTGGGACATGAAACCTTAAAGACAAACTTAGCGACACTTGAGGAGAAGCTGACGCTGGCTCATAGTGAGGTGCAGCAACTCAAGGGCACCCTATGTCAGTATGAAGGGATTGTGGATACCTATAAAGAGCAGGTACAGAAAACTCGTAAAGAAGCTGATGGGATTTTGAAGGACTGTTTGGCCCTGGTCTGGGCACTGAGGAATTTGAACCCTTGTTTGTATGGACAGGAATTCTCTCTCATAACGGGAATCCAGATGGATTGTCCCAGCAAACTGACATGCCTACCAGGCGCTCTGGTGGTATATGGCACATTATATACCCTGGACAGCCGAGCATGACAAACCAGAGGGAGAGGAGTTTGATGGTCCTGGCTTGTTATGGGAGTCCTTTGCAGAGCCTGACTTTGGGAGCCCAGACTCCATTCCCCAGCGGCAGGCTGCGTTACAAGGGGTAGGGACAGTTGGTCCTGTCCCCCAGCAACACGGCTGTTTAGCCAAAGGGGAGACGAATGGTCTCCCCCTCCAGCAGCACAGCTATGTATCCAAAGGGGAGACAGTCGGTCTCCCCCTCCAGCAACCAGGCTCCCACCAGGCTACTTCCATGGTAGTGCTGGCACCCGGGCAGAGTACAGCTGGTCTCTGCCCACCTCGCAACCCACCAATTCAGCGTACCAGTCCCCCACACAGCTGTGGTGAGGTACCTGGACATGGACAAGTTTTCCCCGTACTCAGGTGTAGTAACCATTTATTGTGGGTGGGCTGTACTACTACTTGTGTTTTATGGGTGGGTTGCTGGACTAACCAGGGCACTGACCGGCAGGAGGTCAGATACCCTGTTAGTCTGTTTGGAAAAGGGGAGAGATGTGACAAAACCAATCTCGCCACTGTACATTGGAGGGCCTGTTATGGAACATTCTTTGGGCTGGAGGTACATGGGCTTAAGGATACCCAGAGACTGCATGGAAATATGGAATTTTATATGCTGGACACCCCATGTACTTTCATAACTCTGTCTTATGTCTATGTCACCCTGTATCCATAAATACAGGATGGGTACAGGGTGTGAGTGCCCCTTGTGGGAGCAATTGTGACTCTATAAGCCAAGTGGGCATAAAAGACTTTATAGCTAATAAGAACTGTTCCTATATTCAGTAATAAGATGTATTCTATGTATGTTTCAGATCTGATTGTGTCTCAGGAGTCTGTCTGGGTAAACTGATTGTGTCCTTGTGTGATTATGTTAACTAGACTGCCCAACATCAGATTGTCTGAGTAAACGTTCTTCCCTAGTTAATTAACTTAATATGTTAATCTGTTTTACCTGTGAATAGACAATTGTTAGAGGTTTGATGCATTGTTCATATGTTTGCTTTACTGTTAAACCAATGCCCTTTGTAACCGGAAGCCAGGGTGTATAAATCTGTGTGCTGCCTTCAAATAAAGTAGACATTCTGTTTTAAACCTGAAACTGGCTGGGTTGTGAATTGCTGATTCCCTATGCAGGACATTGTTCATCTGGTATTAACCCTTGGTACACTGTTGGTACCGTAACATTAAGCAAAGACCACCTCACCGTCTTCTAACTGCTAAAAGCCACCATTACTCTTACTTAAGAGATTGACATGGACACAGCATAGCCCCAAGCCTTGCTTGCTGGGTACTCATTAAAGGATTAAATATCTTCAGACACCATCTTCGCACCTCCTCCCGATGTGTAAGGCAAAGAATGACTTGGGACTTATGGGAAGTAGGAGTGATACTTAACAGCTCTGCTGGGGTGTTCTTTGCCTCCTCCTGGTTGCCAGGAGTTTAATTCCCACTAGTAATTAGAATGGATTCGTGGATCCTCCATGCCATTGGAAAGAAATTCTAATTTACTTTCTTTGTATCTTTTGTTAAAAAGCAGGGACATGAGCTTAGGAGCTGGTCCATTTCTGGAGCACTATATGACAGCAGTTTTGTAAGAATGTTATCCATCTGCCATGTAGTGCTTCAGATGCCTATCTAGGTATCTCTTCAACACAGAATATCATGGGAACGAAATTTGATAATAGAAGTAAATTGGACAATTTTAAAAAGATGTATGTTCTGTCTGAATCACAAAATATTTTTTTTGGGTTTCATATACGTTTAACATTGCATACTCTCTCTGAATCATGAAAGTTTAATTTGTACTTTTATGTCTATTTCAGGCCATCAGATTTATGTGATGGGCCACACGTGGGTTTTCGTTGGCTTTCAAATATAAAGCTACGTTTCAATAGAGTTTGTATAGGGGTGCATGTGGGTGAAAGATCACCTCAATATTTTAGGTAGCCCCCCTGTTCTGCTGAGGAGGAAGTAGAAAACAGCCCTTTTTCTGCCTAGCCACGCCCTCTGCCAGACAAGCCACACCCTTAACTGCCCAACTCAACTACACTAACAGACGACCTCCGGCACCCTCCTGCACCGATTCTGCCCTAGGAACACCCAGGTCTGTGCCCACATGCTTTCCTGACTCTATTAGATATTCATTAAGCAATAAAGCCCCTCATACTATCTTATAAGTGTGAAACCATCCCTTGCAGAACACGGCCATAAACTCAGAAAATCTATGAGATGAGGAATAACAATTGACTAGATTACGAGTTTTGCGGTAAGAGTGGTGCGGTACTAACTTGCACGTTATTATCACCGCTCACTTCCCTATAGCGCTGGTATTACAGGTTTTCATAAACCCGGCGTTATCAGGCAAGAAGTGAGCGTAGAGCAAAATTGTGCTCCATACCGCACTCCATTACCAGCGCTGCTGAAAGCTGCGGTAAGCTGCTTTTACGTGCTCGTGCATGATTTCCCCATAGACATCAATGGGGAGAGCCGGCAGAAAAAAAGTCTAACACCTGCAAAAAAGCCGCGTAAAGCTCCGTAAAACAGCCCCATTGATTCCTATCGGGAAACAAAATTTATGTTTACACTCAACACGCTAACATGAACCCCGAGTCTAAACACCCCTAATCTTACACTTATTAACCCCTAATCTGCCGCCCCGATATCGCAGACACCTACATTATACTTATTAACCCCTAATCTGCCGTTTCGGACATCGCCGCCACCTACATTATACTTATTAACCCCTAATCTGCTGCCCCCAACATCGCCGACACCTACATTATACTTATTAACCCCTAATCTGCCATTTCGGACATCGCCGCCACTATAATAAACATAGTAACCCCTAAACCGCCGCACTCCCGCATCGCAAACACTAGTTAAATATTATTAACCCCTAATCTGCCACCCCTAACATCGCCGCTACCTTCCTACATTTATTAACCCCTAATCTGCCACCCCCAACGTCACCGCCACTATACTAAATTTATTAACCCCTAAACCTAAGTCTAACTCTAACCCTAACACCCCCTAACTTAAATATAATTAAAATAAATCTAAATAAAACCTACTATCATTACCTAAATAATTCCGATTTAAAACTAAATACTTACCTGTAAAATAAACCCTAAGCTACCTACAATATAACTAATAGTTAATTACTATTTATTAACTAATCTACCTAGTTAAAATAAATACGAACTTGCCTGTAAAATAAAAATAAACCCTAAGATAGCTACCATGTAACTATTAGTTATATTGTAGCTAGCTTATGGTTTATTTTACAGGTAAGTATTTAGTTTTAAATAGGAATTATGTAGGTAATGATAGTAAGTTTTATCTAGATTTATTTTAGTTATATTTAAGTTAGGCGGTGTTAGGGTTAGGGTTAGACTTAGGTTTAGGGGTTAATAAATTTAGTATAGTGGCGGCGACGTTGGGGGCGGCAGATTAGGGGTTAATAAATGTAGGTAGGTTGCGGCAATGTTAGGCAGATTAGGGGTTAATAATATTTAACTAGTGTTTACGATGTGGGAGTGCGGCGGTTTAGGGGTTAATATGTTTATTATAGTGGCGGCAACGTCCGGAGCGGCAGATTAGAGGTTATTAATTTTATTTTAATGTTTGCGATGCGGGAGGGCCTCGGTTTAGGGGTTAATAGGTAGTTTATAGGTGTTAGTGTACTTTTTAACACTTTAGTTATGAGTTTTATGCTACAGCTTTGTAGCGTAAACTCATAACTATACTAAGTTTAGATTGCGTTACAAATCTTGCGGGATAGGCTGTACCACTCACTTTTTGGCCTCCTAGAAAAAGCTTGTAATACCGGAGCTATGGAAGTCCCATTGAAAAATGACATTACGCAAATTGCGTAAATTAATTTGCGGTACAGCCAAAAAAGTGTGCGGTGCCCCTAAACCTGCAAGACTTGTAATACCAGCGGGAGTGAAAAAGCAGCGTTATGAGCCTTAACGCTGCTTTTTCACTCATACCGCAAAACTCATAATCTAGCCGAATATGTTCTATAAGTCATAATAATAAGTAAAAAAAAAAGGGAAATTATTATAATACATGTGTCATTTATATTTATACAATTTGATCCCAGAAAAGCCAAAACATTCAATACCTGAATTTGGTTGGGGTTAAACCTTCTACTTTTTTGCTGGAGGTTTACAAACATCCTCATTCCATCAAGTGTAACTTAATCCCAAATTCTGTTTTCAGAAGAAAATGACAATCTTACCATATTTAGCTTATGAACTCTAAAACAATGGTAAAAAAAAAAATTTGTTTTGTGAAGCAACTATCACCTGTGTTCAACTCTGAAATTTATTACAAAATATTTAATAAACTATTTAATTTATATCTATTCCAGACTGCCATGTTTATTTCATATATTTTTTATTGTTTTTAAACAATATATTAAATATATGATTTTATATTCTTTATTACTTTAATAAATAATATTACAGCATTTAATATATTTAATATACACATTTATAGGTACTTTTTATATTGAAAATATTGGTTAACATAACATGTTTATGATTTTATTGAATATATTTGTAGCTAAAACATGTAAAACCATATAAATATTTAATTATGTTGAATCAAATACAGGTGTACCAGGGAGATATTGCGGATTCGGTTCCAGACCACCACAATAAAGTGAATATATGCTAATTTGTTTCTTTTCCCAGTGCATATAAAAGTTATACTTACACTATACTGTAGTCTATTAAGTGTGCAATAGCATTATGTCTAAAAAAAAAAATGTACATACCTTAATTAAAAAAATACATTATTTCTAAAAAATGCTTACCATCATCTGATCCTTTAGTGCGTCATAATATTTTTGCTGGTGGTGTGTATATATAGGTGTGTATACAGACAGTCCCCGTGTTACAGACATCCGACTTAAGTACTACTCATACTTACAAACAGAGAAAATAGAGCTTTATCGCCAATCCTTCTTTCCAGGATATCCCAAAATACTCAAAATCCAATTGTCACAAGGGCAGAAAGTAATGTGAAATTTTCTGAACAGGGGCACAGATAGCAAAACAAACTTTTCCGTATGCTATCCAAAACTAAACAAATGTTTGGCTAGAGTTTAACCTAAAAAAGTACCTCTTCAAACTTACATACAAATTCAACTTAAGAACAAACCTACAGAACCTATCTTGTTCGTAATCTGGGGACTGCCTGTATATATCTGTATTAATGTGTATTTATGTGTTTATATGTGTTTATATGTGTATTAATGTGTATTTATGTGTTTATATGTGTTTATTGTGTTTATATGTGTATTAATGTGTTTGTGTGTATTTATGTGTTTGTATGTGTTTATATGTGTACATATGTATATTAATGTGTATTTATGTGTTTATATGTGTTTATATGTGTATATATGTGTATTAATGTGTATTAATGTGTATTTATGTGTTTATATGTGTTTAAATGTGTATATATGTGTATTAATGTGGATTTATGTGTATATATGTGTACATATGTGTATTAATGTGTATTTATGTGTTTATATGTGTATTAATGTGTATTTATGTGTTTATATGAGTATATATATGTATTAATGTGTATTAATGTGTTTATATGTGTATTAATGTATTTATGTGTTTATATGTGTTTATATGTGTATTAATGTGTTTATATGTGTATATATGTGTATTAATGTGTATTTATGTGTTTATATGTGTATATATGTGTATTAATGTGTATTAATGTGTTTATATGTGTTTATATGTCTATATATGTGTATCAATGTGTATATATGTGTATTAATGTGTATGTATGTGTACATATGTGTATTAATGTGTATTTATGTGTTTATATGTGTATATATGTGTATTAATGTGTATTTATGTGTACATATGTGTATTAATGTGTATTTATGTGTTTATATGTGTATTAATGTGTATTTATGTGTTTATATGAGTATATATATGTATTAATGTGTTTATATGTGTATTAATGTATTTATGTGTTTATATGTGTTTATATGTGTATTAATGTGTTTATATGTGTATATATGTGTATTAATGTGTATTTATGTGTTTATATGTGTATATATGTGTATTAATGTGTATTAATGTGTTTATATGTATTTATATGTCTATATATGTGTATCAATGTGTATATATGTGTATTAATGTGTATGTATGTGTACATATGTGTATTAATGTGTATTTATGTGTTTATATGTGTACATATGTGTATTAATGTGTATTTATGTGTTTATATGTGTACATATGTGTATTAATGTGTATTTATGTGTTTATATGTGTTTATATGTGTATTAATGTGTATTTATGTGTTTATATGTGTTTATATGTGTATTTATGTGTTTGTATGTATATATGTTAGAAACATAGCACCGATAGCCTTACTCGACACAGGGTTGCCACAAACCTTCAATTTGTAAAAAAAAAAAAGAAGCAATATCTGCAAAGCGCAATAAAGTGAAGCTCAATAAAACGATGCATGTATCTTATTTATAAAAAGTACAGGACTGGTTCAATCATGGGACTAAGTGGGTCCAACGGACGCAAGGGTCACTTGAAAGGGGGCGGTACTTTTGTGAGACCCAGACTGCTCCTATCTCCTGTATCTTTTTGCGGAATGTCACAGCAGGTGACAGCATCAGCTCCAGACTGATCACTGACCACACCATCATGCTGCACCTGCCAGCCGCACACAGTGATAGGGTTTGTCAGTAGTGGGACAACTAACATGATTGGGACTCTGTGGGTACTGTGAGCCGAGCCTTTCACTAATTACAATCTATACCATGGATCAGCTTACTGGGTACCTGTGTTTGTCTGGTTTAGCGTGCAGAGCTGTTGTGCATGCGCAGTCTCAGTAAAAGTTGACCCATTAAGTGTGTGTCAGTAAAACCGGAGGTCAGCATGCAGAGTTGTTGTGCCTGCGCAGTCTCAGTAAAGGTTGACCCATTGAGTGTGTGTCAGTAAAACCGGAGGTCAGCATGCAGAGTTGTTGTGCCTGCGCAGTCTCAGTAAAGGTTGACCCATTGAGTGTGTGTCAGTAAAACCGGAGGTCAGCGTGCAGAGTTGTTGTGCATGCGCAGTCTCAGTAAAGGTTGACCCATTGAGTGTGTGTCAGTAAAACCGGAGGTCAGCGTGCAGAGCTGTTGTGCATGCGCAGTCTCAGTAAAGGTTGACCCATTGAGTGTGTGTCAGTAAAACCGGAGGTCAGTGTGCAGAGTTGTTGTGCATGCGCAGTCTCAGTAAAGGTTGACCCATTGAGTGTGTGTCAGTAAAACCGGAGGTCAGTGTGCAGAGTTGTTGTGCATGCGCAGTCTCAGTAAAGGTTGACCCATTGAGTGTGTGTCAGTAAAACCGGAGGTCAGCGTGCAGAGCTGTTGTGCATGCGCAGTCTCAGTAAAGGTTGACCCATTGAGTGTGTGTCAGTAAAACCGGAGGTCAGTGTGCAGAGCTGTTGTGCATGCGCAGTCTCAGTAAAGGTTGACCCATTGAGTGTGTGTCAGTAAAACCGGAGGTCAGCGTGTAGAGCTGTTGTGCATGTGCAGTCTCAGTAAAGGTTGACCCATTGAGTGTGTGTCAGCAAATGCCGGAGGTCAGCGTGCAGGGGGGTTGTCAAATTTGTTGTGAATATTAACTACTCACTCATTGGGGTGGGTGACGGCCAGGAAAGGGCTGGGGACAGATTCGGGGGAGGGAAATGGGCCAGAAGCCATAAACTGACCCTGACCAAAATGTTTACGGGGGGGGGGGGGACCCCGGCAGCACTGTGTTCCATGTCAGGAATCGGGGGCAGCTTTGGGCCTTGGCCTCTCATTCATTCTTTGCAGCACTAAACTCTGCCCCCTGACACTTACTGCTGATGGCCTGTCACTAATTGTTATCCCACAGTCCCTGAAACAACATACCTAATCTGTATAGAATTAGTGTGCACTTACCTGTATACTATGCAGTATATATTCTTGTAAGTTATCACATATCTCTACCAAATATGTATGTGACAGTGGCCTCCCATCTGTCTGCTAAATGGGAAATATATGAGCTTAACAAATTCAGCTGCTGATTGGTGGCTGCACATACATTCCTCTTGGATCACCTGATGTGTTCAGCTAGCTCTCAGTAGTGCATTGCTGCTTCTTCAGGGCAAAGTCTGTGGCAAGGCCCCCTCATTTGAACAGCACCCCTTCCAAAGCATATATATATATATATATATATATTTACATACACACACACACACACACACACACATGCACACACACATGTATACACACACATATACTGTACACACACATAGACACACACATATACTGTACACACACATATACTGTACACACATAGACACACACATAGACACATAAACACACATATACTGTACACACACATGTATACACACACATATACTGTACACACACATATACTGTACACACACAAACACATGCACACACACACATGTATACACACACATATACTGTACACACACATATACTGTACACACATAGACACACACATAGACACATAAACACACATATACTGTACACACACATGTATACACACACATATACTGTACACACACATATACTGTACACACACAAACACATGCACACACACATGTATACACACACATATACTGTACACACACATAGACACACACATAGACACATAAACACACCTATACTGTACACACACATAGACACACACATATACTGTACACATACATATACTGTACACACACAAACACATGCACACACACATGTATACACACACATATACTGTACACACACATAGACACACACATAGACACATAAACACACACATATATATATTTACATACACACACAAACACATGCACACACACATGTATACACACACATATACTGTACACACACATAGACACATAAACACACATATACTGTACACACACATAGACACACACATATACTGTACACACACATATACTGTACACACACAAACACATGCACACACACATGTATACACACACATATACTGTACACACACAAACACATGCACACACACATGTATACACACACATATACTGTACACACACATATACTGTACACACACAAACACATGCACACACACATGTATACACACACACATATACTGTACACACACAAACACATGCACACACACATGTATACACACACATATACTGTACACACACATATACTGTACACACACATATACTGTACACACACAAACACATGCACACACACATGTATACACACATATACTGTACACACACAAACACATGCGCACACATGTATACACACACATATACTGTACACACACATATACTGTACACACTCAAACACATGCACATACACATGTATACACACACATATACTGTAAACACACATATACTGTACACACACATAGACACACACAGACACATAAACACACACGTATATAAACACACAAACACACATACACATGTTCTCACAAACACATACACACACACATAGACCAGAGGAAGTTGATGCATAGCCTAGCAAACACCACTAACAAACACAAAAGATATTTATCAAAGCGTCAATTTCGGTGCATTCGCCGGTGTCAATACGCTCACCATACATCGCTGCCGCGGTCTGCATAAGATTCCCTTATTTATAAAAAAAAAGTCAAAAACACGCGCGTCAAGTACGGTGCAATGAGCATCGGACTGTTAACTAACAGCCATCGATGTTGCGGTTATTCTGTTTTTCCCCAACTTTATTTATTCTATTTCATTACTGTCCATGAACAAGCACAGTTCTCCAAGAAATAGCTAGATTTATACCTCAACAAACAATATTTCATAGAAAGTTATTTTTATATTTATTTGTTATACAAAAAAATCTGTTATATGATACTTTCACATAAATTAATGTGTATTTGTATCTCTAGAAGTCATGATATGCTTTTATCTCATGTTTTTTTTTTATAAATGATTATTAATGCTAGAATTTGTACATATATCTTTGCACATACTATATATATATATATATATATATATATATATATATATATATATATATATATATATATATATATATGTTATGTCAGAAATATTTTGCAAACATATTTACATGTCCCTAAATTCCTTTTTTTTTTCTAAACAATGTTGTCTTTCATATCTCTGTGTTTATTTATACCACTACATGTATATAGTGTAAATGTATTATTATTCTGAGCAGGAATAATTGCGAATATAACATGTAATCAGGGTATCATATGTATTTATTTGCAATCAATGGATATTTTAAGAGCTAGGACAGTTTTCTCTCTGTACCTGTGTAACCCCTCCTGATTGCAATCTAGTTTTAAAAACCACCCCTACACAGGTGTTACAAAATGGGCTGGCATATAAGATGACATTTCTTAATGAAAAAGAATTTCAAAAGAAGGAGGAAATACACAGAAAATAGCATGACAGTAAAGAGGTGATTTTAATTTCTGCTGTATCTGATTAATGACAGTTTAATGTTAGGTGGGCTATCCCTTTGAGCTATCATTTTAAGATTATATTGAATCAAACATCATTCGAATTTTAAAATCATTGTCTAAAATATTACACTGTGTGTTCTAATGTCAGCATCAATGTTTATCTTTAATACTAATTTCACATATACATACTTTCAAAGTATAATACACAATGTAAAAAATGGCACTTACAAGTTCTGATGAGTGATCAATGACACAAGCATCGAGCAATTTGATTTGTTAGTGATAATTTAAAATGTATATTTGAATCAAACTGGCTGATGTCATAAATCATGTGATTATGCATATTCCGATCAAAAGTGGTTGAAAAATTAACTATTGTGTGGGTTGTTTAGGAGTTTGTGTCATAATTGGTGTGAAATGTGTTGCGTCAAATTTGGTGCGAAGTGGAGAGTGGGACTTGTATTATATGCCTTAAACATGGTGCAAAAAGATTTATAAAAAAAATCAAAAGGAAGTTAGCTATATTATGTTGTGTATTTATTTCATTTTTATCTCAATATCTATTAGTGCAACAAGTTTGGGGCAAAACTTTGCACCAAATTTGTAGAAATAATATTGTCCCCTTGCTTTGTAATGAGAGACAAAGATGTAGCATAATCCATAAGTAGTAATCTATTTTTAATTTTTATCCCTATATCTACTAGTGCACCAAATGTGGAGCGATAATATTGTTTTAGAAAGAGTATACAATTTTAATAAAGTTTCTAATTTACTTTTATTATGTATTATACTTCATTCTCTTGCAGCATCGAACATAAGCTTTCTGTGTTTTCAGACTCCATTGATTTCTATGGCATCCGCTCAAGGCTCAAGGGTTGCGGATTGAAAACTAGGTACGCTGCGTCGGAATAGACGCGAGCGTACTTGTTAAATGTTTGATAAATTGGGAAAAGGGTCAAATAGAGTCGAATGTGAATTCGAAACATCTGTAATGACGCAAGCATCGATCTGCGTCGGTTTGAGATCGCGGGAGCGTATATTTCGTCACACATTTGATGATCTTGACGCTTTGTTAAATATGGCGCATCAATCTCGCGTCAAATATGACGTGGGATTCCGGCGTATTAGTTGACACTTTGATAAATATCACCTACATCACTAAGAAAAACACTTACAAAAGTAAAATGCTTGCTTTCTGTGTGGAGCTTTCTTTAGTTTAGCGACCTCTATTCTAGTGGTGATTAGAAAATATGCAGCCCCATAATCAAGCTGCTCTGAAATCTGATATGCTTTAGCAGCAGATAACCCCTTAAAAGGATGGGCTTAGTAGCAGTGCAGAGACCCCGGAGATGCCTGTAGTTATGCGCCTGTAATTAAGCAAATTTGAAAGTAGAAGTAGATTCTAAAGTTGTGTAAAATTGTATGTTCTGCCTGAGCCATGAAAAAATAGCTTAAATGTCTCTTTAAAAATAAATTCTAGGACATGGGCAGAGCAATTATGAGAACTGAAGTAATACTCTCTGGGTCGCAGTGTAAAAACATTTGAGCGGTTAATAAGATTTTTCATCTATACAGAGCTTCAGTATCAATAGTGGCAATATCACAGTGTAGAAGAAATCTTATCTATACCAAGATCTTGCTGCCCATGGCAATGAGCTTAAAAATGTTGTCATTCACTCATGTCCAAGACGAGAACTAGGGTAAGCTTTAGTTTTAGGGTCAGGATTAGGGTTAAGTTAAGGTTTAAGTGTAAGTGTCACGGTTAGGGTTAAAGAAAGGGCAGGGCTAGGGTAAGGGTTAGCACTAGGGTTAGGTTTAGGGTTAAGGTAAGTATCATGGCTAGGGTTAAGGTAAGAATCATGACTAGGGTAAGGGCTAGCACTAGGGTAAGGTTTAGGGTTAGGGTAAGTATCACATCTAGGGTTAAGGGAAAGGCACGGCTAGGGTGAGGGTTAGCACTAGGGTAAGGTTTAGGGTTAGGGTAAGTGTCACGGTTAGGGTTAAAGAAAGGGCAGAGCTAGGGTAAGGGTTAGCACTAGGGTTAGGTTTAGGGTTAGGGTAAGTGACACAGCTAGGGTTAAGGAAATGTTAGGGCTAACACTAGGGTTAGGTTTAGGGTTAAGGTAAGTGTCCCGGCTAGGGTTAAGGTTAGGGTTAGGGCTAGGTTTAGCACTAGGGTTAGGTTTAGGGTTAAGGTAAGGGTCAGGGCTAGGGTTAAGGTAAAGGTCAGGGCTAGGGTTAAGGTAAAGGTCAGGGCTAGGGTGAGGGTTAGCACTAGGGTTGGGTTTAGGGTTAAGGTAAGTGTCATGGCTAGGGTTAAGGTAAGAGTCAGGGCTAGGGTAAGGGTTAGCACTAGGGTTAGGTTTAGGGTTAAGTTAAGTGTCACGGCTAGGGTTAAGGTAAGGTTCAGGGCTAGGGTGAGGGTTAGCACTAGGTTTAGGGTTAAGGTAAGGGTCAGGGCTAGGGTAAGGGTTAGCACTAGGGTTAGGTTTAGGGTTAAGGTAAGGGTCACGGCTAGGGTTAAGGTAAGGGTCAGGGCTAGGGTGAGGGTTAGCACTAGGGTTAGGTTTAGGGTTAAGGTAAGGGTCACGGCTAGGGTTAAGGTAAGAGTCAAGGCTAGGATAAGGGTTAGCACGAGGGTTAGGGTATCACAGCTGGCATTAAAGAAAGGGGTAGGGCTATGGTGAGGGTTAGCACTAGGGTTAGGTTTAGGGTTAGGGTAAGTGTCATGGCTAGGGTAAGGGTTAGCACTAGGGTTAGGTTTAGGGTTAAGGTAAGGGTCACGGCTAGGGTTAAGGTAAGGGTCAGGGCTAGGGTAAGGGTTAGCACTAGGGTTAGGTTTAGGGTTAAGGTAAGGGTCACGGCTAGGGTTAAGGTAAGAGTCAAGGCTAGGATAAGGGTTAGCACGAGGGTTAGGGTATCACAGCTGGCATTAAAGAAAGGGGTAGGGCTATGGTGAGGGTTAGCACTAGGGTTAGGTTTAGGGTTAGGGTAAGTGTCATGGCTAGGGTAAAGGTATGGGTCAGGGCTAGGATAAGGGTTAGCACTAGGGTTAGGGTAAGGATCACAGCTAGGCTTAAGGAAAGCGGTAGGGCTAGGGTAAGGTTTAGCACTAGGGTAAGGTTTAGGGTTAAGGTAAGTATGGAGACTAGGGTTAAAGAAAGGGCAGGGCTAGGGTAAGGATTTGCACTAGGGTTAGGTTTAGGGTTAGGGTAAGTGTCACAGCTAGGGTTAAGGTAAGGGGCAGGGCTAGGGTAAGGGTAAGCACTAGGGTAAGGTTTAGATTTAAGGCAAGTATGATGAATAGGGTTAAGGAAAGGGCAGGGCTAGGGTAAGGGGTAGCACTAGGGTTAGGTTTAGGGTTAGGTTAAGTGTCACAGCTAGGGTTAAGATAAGGAGCAGGGCTATAATAATGGTTAACACCAGTGTTAGTGATAAGTTAAGGGTCAGGCTAGGTTTAGGTTGAAGCACAGGTCTAGGGTTAGGCTAAGGGTGAGTGCTAGGGTAAGGATCAGGGAGACACCAGTGTTAGGGAAAAGTTAAGGTCAGACCTGGGGTGGGCTGAGGATTAGGGTTAAGAATAGGTTTAGAGCTAGGGGCAAGGATTAGGCTTAGGGTGAGTGCTAGAGTAAGCATCAGGAAAACACTAGTGTTAGGGATGTTAATGGTCAAGCTAAGGTTAGGTTGAAGGTCAGGGCTAGGGTTAGGCTAAGGGTGAGTGCTGGGGTAAGGGTCAGGAAAAACACAAGTGTTAGGTATAGGGACAAGTTAAGGGAAAGGGTGGGGGTAAACTGAGGTTTAGGGTTAGACTGAAGGTCAGGGCTAGGGTTGGGCTAAGGATGAGTGCTGGGGTAAGGGTCAGGGAAAACACAAGTGTTAGGGACAAGTTAAGGGAAAGGCTAGGGGTAAGCTGAGGTTTAGGGTTAGGCTGAAGGTTAGGGCTAGGGTTGAGCTAATGGTAAGATCTAGGAATATAATTAAAATAAAATTAGTAGGACAAGGAATAGTGTTACAGGAAGGGTCACACCTAGGATTAGGCTTAAAGCTAAGGTACTAATGAGGGTAAAGACAAAGATATATTCTCAAATACCTATATAAAGTAACACACATATCCTCCTAAGAGTACTTTATGGTAGATGAAACAGAGGTGACCTCCATTTGAACACAATATCAAAACTTCTTACAATTTATTTTAATGTTTTTAAATAAAAAATAATCATGGAACAAATTGTTCCAAAATTTTGTAAACTGTAACTTTAATAGCTGAAAACACATACAAGTACAGCATTCTAAGGGTTCTGGGTGTTGCTAAGCAACCTCATTCATTGTTGTGCCCCCCCCCCCCACCTCAAAAATGCCAGCAACCCTAAGTTTGTAAGATAATCCCAATATACAGTATATTCATTGCTCTACGCTCTCACTTGCTGTGAGGTACAGGAATGGCACAGCTCACCATACTAAGAAGAATCATATTCTTGGCAGTGCCAAAATGTGCAGCATGTTGTGAGTTTGGAAGATGGTGATTTTTTGCACAACCACTGCTGAAGGACAGAGAAGGGAGAAACAAAAATCAGGAACCCTGTCTCATTTAAATTTAGATTTGTGATCAACCTTTTGCAGACCTAATTATATGATCTAGATATGTCTCTGTCTGGTAGTGTATTATTAAATGCTTAGTATCTGAAACATACACGTGTAAGGTAACAGCTTTTTATTTATTTCTACAGATATTTATTTTATTAAACCTGATGTCTAGGTGCACACAAGCCAAACTTAGAGGACTACAGTATTTAAGGGGTTAACTAAGTCAAACAGCTTGTTCTTTCCAAAGCCTGAGGAACAAACGCCAAAAACGCAATCTTTGGAAACTCAATACACCGGGAGGATTGGTTCCAGCCCTACAGCTTCTGAGCACACACTTTTCCACTTTCAATTTTTTGGTGAACATACTGAATTTACATTGATAGATTACAGTTGTGGGCTGATTACAGTAAGATATCCAGACTTGTTTTTATTACAGGCACGTTCTGTGCTCCTAGATGTTGTTGCTTTTCATCCCATGTAAGAATATTTGTTGATTTTATATTTTCAACAACTAAATTTTTCTCTTAATCACATAAACCCAAGAAAACATAATCTGTCAGCATAGGTCATGTGCTATGTTACATTTTGTGCACTAATAAAAGGGGGCATTCTATTTAATAACCATTAGTCGGTGGTTAGATGAAATATTAATGTTTGAAAGGTTTAATCCACCAGCAAAAACAACAGGTTTATTATGATGTCCCTCTTGTGTTTTTTGTTTCAGTGCAGCAAATTACAAACTGAACTTGAAACATTTCTACACAGAAATCAGATATTTAGTTTTTTGCTCAGAAAGGAAAACACACACACAGCTCAGTAACATTTTTTAGAGCTTTAAAGATATCTATAGTTAAGTTGCCACCTGTTTGGGAATGTGTCCGGGTTTAAAGCTCGTCAGTATCTTTGTGTATGAGAGTGTTTGTGTCTTTGTGTTTGTCAGTGTCTGAGTGTGACAGTCTGTTTGTGAAAGAGTGAGTGTCTTTGTGGGTGTGTTAGAGTGTGTGAGAGGTGAGAGTATGAGCGCATGTAAAAGAGTGTGTGTGAGTGTTAGTGTCTTTGTGTGTGTGTTAGAGTGTGTGTGAGGTAAGAGTATGAGCGTATGTGAAAGAGTGTGTGTGTGTGAGTGCTAGTGTCTTTGTGTGTGTTAGAGAAAAAGATTGTGTGTGTTAGAGTGTGTGAGAGCATGATCATGTGTGAGAGAGTGTATGTGTGTGTGAGAGCGTTAGTGTCTTATATGTGAGTGTGTGTAAGTGTGTTATAGTGTGTGAGAGTATGATCGTGTGTGAGAGAGTGTGTGTGAGAGAGTGTGTGTGAGTGTTAGTGTCTCTGTGTGTATGTTAGATAAAATGAATCTGTGTGAGAGAGTATGTGAGTGTGTGTGTGTGTGTGTTATAGTGTGTGATAGTATGAGCGTGTGTGAGAGAGTGTGCGTGTGAGATAGTGTGTGAGAATGTTAACATCTATGTGCGTGTTTGTATTTACAGTCAAGTGAAAACGAAATACACCCTATGGTTTTACGTATCAGGACATAATAACAATCATCTGGTCCTTAGCAGTTCTTAAAATTAGGTAAATATAACCTCAGATGAACAACAACACATGGCATATATCATATCATACCGTCTCATGATTTATTTAACAAAAATAAAGCCAAAATGCTGAAGCCATGTGTGAAAAACTAAGTACATCCTTACTGCTTCCATAGGAATTAAGAGACTAAGTAGCAGCCAAGTGCTGCTAATCAAATGCCCTTGATTAATTGATCATCAGCAAGTGTGACCACCTCTATAAAAGCGAATGTTTTAGCAGTTTTCTGGTCTGGAGCATTCTGTCGTGTGTTAACACAATGCCAAGGAGGAAAGACATCAGCAATGACCTTAGAGAAGCAATTGTTGCTGCTCATCAATCTGGGAAGGGTTATAAGGCAATTTCCAAACAATTTCAAGTCCATCATTCTTCAGTGAGAAAGATTATTCACAAGTGGAAAAAAGACACTTCCCAGGAGTGGACGTCCTAGCAAATTCACCACAAGGTCAGAGAAATTGCAATCTTAGACTCTACAGGCCTCAGTTAACATGTTAAATGGTAAAGTTCATGACACTACAATTAAAAAAAGATTGAACAAGAATGGTTTGTATGGAAGGATTGCCAGGGGAAAGCTTCTTCTCTCTAAAAAGAACGTAGCAGCATGGCTTAGGTTAGCATCTGAACAAACCACAAGACTTCTGGAACAATGTCCCTTGGACAGATGAGACCAAAGTGGAGATGTTTGGCCAAATTGCGCAGCACTACGTTTGGAGAAAACCAAACACAGCATATCAGCACAAACACCTCATACCAACTGTCAAGCATAGTGGTCAAGGGATGATGATTTGGGCTTGTTTTGCAGCCACAGGACCTGGGGACCTTACAGTCATTTTGTTGACCATGAACTCCTCTGTATAGCAAAGTATTCAAGAGTCAAATGTGAGGCCATCTGTCCGACAGCTAAAGCTTGGCAGAAATTGGGTCAATGGTCAATGATCCCAAGCACACCAGCAAATCTACAACATAATGGCTGAAAAAGAAAAGAATCAAGGTGTTGCAGTGCAGACCTAAACCAGATTAAAATGCTGTGGTGTGACCTTAAGAGAGCTGTACATAAACGAATGCCGCAAACCTCAATGAACTGAAGCTGCGTTGTAAAGAGGAGTGGGCCAAAATTCCTCCACAACTATGTGAGAGACTGATATAGTCATACAGAAAACGATTACTTTATGTTATTTCTGCTAAAAGTGGTTCTACAAGCTATTGAATCATAAGGTGTACTTAGTTTTTTACACATGGCTTTATTTTTGCTTAATAAATCATGACACTGTGTAATATGTCATGTGTTGTTGTTCATCTGGGGTTGTATTTACCTAATTTTAAGACCTTCTAAGGACCAGATGATTTTTATTATGTCCTGAAACGTAAAACTATAGAATTCAAAGAGAGTGTAATTTCTTTCATATGACTGTATGTGTTATTATACATAGTGTGCTGTGCATAGCATAAAAGTGTTTAGGTTTGGCCTGTGGCAACCCTATGTATTGTGACTACCAATAGTATTACTGTCCCTTTCTCATATGAGTGTTAAAGTGTGCGCATATGTGTCTGTCTTTTTATGTGAATTCCAGTGTCTGTGTATGTGTTTATGTGTCTGGTGTGTGTATGTAAAATATGTGTGCTTCTGAGGATGTGTGAGTATGTATGTTTCTGTGTACATATTATGTGTCTGTGTGTATATATGTGTATGTGAGTGTCTGTGTGTATATGTATGCATGCCTATGTGTGTATATACCTGACTCTGTAAGGCTATGTGAGATTGTATGTTTTTGTGTATGTCACTGTGATAATAAGTATCTGTGTGTCTATGTGTCGATAAGTGTGTGTCTATGTGTCTGTGGATGTTTGTATGTGCATTTGAGAGACTGTGAGTATGTATGCTACGGTGTATGCAAGTATGCATGTGTTTGTGTATGTATGTGTGAGTGTGTAAGTGTTTGTGTGGGTTACTGTGTGTGCAGATGTGTGAGTGTTTGTGTATGTGAGGGTGAGTATGCATGTTTCTGTATATGTGTAGTGATTAGGCAAGGCTGTATATATCTGTATGAGTGTGTTTTTGTATGTATGTGTTTGTGTGCTTAAATGTATGTGAGGGTTTGTGAGTATGCATGCTCTCGTGAGCGCAATGCTTTCATGCAATGCAAACACGAGCTCGTGTTCTCATTGCACCTAACTTGTAATACCAAAACACATTTGCATGTGCTGTGTATTACATAGTGAAGCGCAAATATCGCTTTTGGGAAAGCAATATTTTGCGCTCCACTTGTAATCTGGCCCTAAGTAAGTAAATGATTATGATATATTTCATTCTGCGGGCAGATGAAATCTTAGCTATTAAAGAACTCCAGAAGGTAAGGAGTTAAATAGATTATTCTCTGTAAAAACTACCACAAGCATCTGCTTTGAGTTAACTCTGATGGAGAGACCACTTATAAATGTGCAACTAAACCAGCCGTACTGAAGTAAATGTCACATATCTGAGGCTAGTCCAACATCACATTTAAAACCGTCATTTCATTGAAGCCAATAAAAAGGCCCCTATTAAACCTAAGGTATTCTTGTGAGCTAATAGAGAGAAAGAAATGAAAGCAAGGTGATAAGTTTCCCAAAAAAGCAAAAATAAGTCAGATTTAATTTGTTTTTTACCCAATAAGTGAGGTCCCTTTATAAAACGTTATTTATTCAGCATGAGATATGGAGGAATCATGGATATTTCTATGTAAATCTAGATTTTGTCTATAAGATTTTTAACAGTTTGACAGTAGAAACCTCAGAATTATTTACAGGAGCTGGAAAGATACTGACTAGACTCTATTTCCTGTTCTGAATACTTGTGTAAAAACCTTTGTCTTTGGATATATCATGTTAAAAAAATTCATCTCTAGAGACCGTACGGTTCAGACATGATTTGCTTAACAAAAATGCTGCTTATATCGACCCATATCCAATTTCATTACCAGGTATATACAAATTTAATGTGACTCTAAGAAACATAAATGTACATAAAACACAGGCCTCTGAATTTTTTTTACATTTTTTTTTTTTAAAGAGTGGAAAAAAAATCTCCTTGTGCAGTCGATGTATGGATTAATTTAATTTAATTTTATATGATTGTTGAATGTATTCCGAAATGAATCATGTCAGAAACGTTTCATATTTCTTGGGCATTCCGTTCATTTATTTCATTAAAATCGCTTTGTTTTTTTTTAGTCTGAACAAAAGACGAGCCTGTTGTATAAGACGAGTTTGTCGATGTTACTTAAAGGAACCCACATTTTTCTTTCGTTATTTAAATAGAGAATACAATTTTAAAAAAGTTTCAAATTTACTTCTATTATCAAATTTGCTTTGTTCTTAATTTATTATTTGTTGAAGAGATACCTAGGTAGGAAACGTGCACATGCCTGAAAAACTACATGATAGGAAATAGTACTGCCATCTAGTGCTCTTGCTAATGTACACCATTGTTGTGAAACTGCTGCCATATACAGTAGTACTGCAGACACGTGCACACTCCTAAACTTTCAGCCCTGCTCCTCAACAAACGATAACAAGAAAATGATAATATAAGTAAATTAGAAAGTTGTTGTTGAAAAAATTGGGTTTCTGTCCCTTTAAAGAAACAGTTAAGTCATAACATTGCTATGTACTGTTGCCTCTGAGTGCTAAAGACGTGCACACTCCTCAGCATCTTTAACAAAGGGTTCCAAGAGAACGAAGCAAAACTGATGACAGAAAGTAAAATGGATTCTATTTTTTTTAAACTGCACACTCCTGTACCATGAACATTTGATTCTGACAACAGTTGTTTTAAATGAATAATAGTATCTGAACTGTATCAAGGCAAATCTTTGATTTCATTCATTCTCAGCGTATTTTTTTTTTTCCCCAAAAATATTTTTTTATTGTAAAGTAAACACGTTAACAATGACAACAGGTACAATAAGTTCGTATGCAATCATAGGGCCAACGATTTTTTTACAGTAAATGCGACAAGCATGTCAATAAGGACAGTCAAATGAATACAATGCACATAAATAGAGTCTCCTAAATTAGGAGATCCTACAAGATGATCAAAAGTTATTATCATAGCTTAAATGTAAAAACTAGTATAGCATAATACTCAAAAACATCAACGAAATATTATAATGGCTTCGAAAAGTCAGCCGATATTTACCAGTCAGCATACTTCCCCTGATATCCTAGAGGATTAAATGTAGTGTGCGTCTCCAGGCGGGACAAGCAGCCCCCAAAAAGGAGGAGTGAAAAAGGGGTAAAAAAAAAAAAATGGGACGGGGGGGGTAGCAGGTCACATATCATGGGGAAGGAAGGGAGGAGGGAAGGGAGGAGGGATAGGAAGAGGGGGGGGGGCGAGAGCAGAAGGTTGAGGATGGGAGGGAGTAGGGGAGGGTCTTTAGATGAATGTCAGATTTAGATTGGGTTAAAAGCTAAATCTTACTATAGGGGGTGTCTAGGGGTCTTGGCGTGTCTGCATACTAGTCTACAATCTTCTTGGTGGACGAACCAGGGTTCGCAGATCTGCCAATAGAGATCCTCTTTGTCCAAACTATAGTAAAAACTTTGTTCCATCTTGGCATATACCTGTATTATAGGGGTTACAGCTGTAATATCTGGGGGTTGAGTCTGCTTCCACGCTCTTGCTATCGCCAGTTTCATGGCTGCAAGAACAAAGATTATCAATTTAGACAGGGGAGTCTGAGTATTTCATGGGAATATGTGTAGGAGAGCTATCCCAGGGGTTTAGCGGGACCTCAGCATAATTTTTATAGCAAAATTTTAGCTGGTCTTTAAAACCTCATTTCAGTTGAGTTCTCCCTCTGCTTGGCACACAATACTGGCACCTGTCGTAGCCAAGACAGAATAATGAATATGTATTGAAATGAGTATGACAGTAATTTATTTAATTGCATTTGTTAATATTACTTTTGAGATAATATTTTCACTGCAGAATATGTTGGTGCTTTACAGATAACTGATGATAATAATAATCCTGCTACATGTTCTATACAAAGACCATTAAATACAGTAGAACTGCATAATCAACATGTGCTTAGTAAAAAGACAATGCAAAAGCACTTACTCTGAATTGTAAATGAGCAGTTAATTTTTTTTCTGACAAATTTCTCAATTTAAATTCAATTTGCCAGCCCCCTGTATCATGTGCCATCCGTCAGCCAATCACAGACTGATACATGTATGGCTATATTGTGAATCTTGCACATGCTCAGTAAAAGCTGATGCCGCAGAAGTGTGAATATAAAACGACAGTGCACAATTTGATAATGGAAGTAAATTGGAAAGCCTCTTTAAACTGCTTTATCTGAATCTTCAAAGACTAATTATGACTTGTGTCTTTGATTAAATAGGATATTTATACCATGTTTCCTCAACAACCTGAGAGAAAGGGTTTTTATGTCATGCCATGCAATACACACAAACCTGTTATTCCCACTCCCCACCAGCTCCGCAACAACATAACCTCTCCCCCATTTGCTATGGCTCCACCCTAACTAAGCCACCAGTCTGCCCAGACCAGTAGTCTCTGGGAAATATTGGGGGTCGATCCGATAAAAATCGTCGCCCGCAAAAGCCAGCGACGCCAATATTTGCGCTGGTTTGGTATCCTATATACGGCGTAACCTAGAAGTTACGCCCGTATATTTCTGCAATCGCCCGTAGTTTTTTGGGCCATAGGCAGGTATACCAAACCAGCGCAGTTTGGTATCCAATATGCAGCGTAAGGACTTACGTGGCGAAAATGGAGAAATCACCTCGCCACAAAAAGCAGCCGTAAGAAGCCTTACGCTGACTATTGGAGCCCCGTAACTCCCTAAACTAGCTAGAAAATAAACCTAACACCTAACGCATGCGCAATGTCTATCTAGCTGTCACCCGCGATCTGCTAAATAAAACCTAACACCTAACGCATGCGCAATGTCTACCTACCTGTCAACCGCGATCCCCCGCCGCAATCCCTAATAAAGTTATTAACCCCTAAACCGCCGCCATCTACATAAACTAACCCCCTAATACATAAACTAACCCCCTACTGTGAACCCCTAAAACTGCCGCCATCTACCTTATCTATCCACTAATCTGACCCCTTACACCGCCGCCACCTATATAAAAATTATTAACCCCTAATCTAATCCCCCTATACCGCCGCCAGCTATATTAATAGTATTAACCCCTAATGTAAGCCCCTTACACCGCCGCCATCTCTATTAAAATTATTAACCCCTAATTTAATCTACCTACCCCGCCGCCAGCTATGTTATCTATATTAACCCTAAGTATATTATAGTTAATATAGTTATTACATTATATATATTAACTATATTAACCCTAATTATATTAGGGTTAATATAGTTAATATAGTTACTATAGTATTTATATTAACTATATTAACTCTAACCCTAACACCCCTAACTAAATTCTTATTAAATTAATCTAATTCATATTATAAACTAAAATATTCCTATTTAAATCTAAATACTTACCTATAAAATAAACCCTAAGATAGCTACAATATAATTAATAATTACATTGTAGCTATGTTAGGGTTTATATTTATTTTACAGGTAAATTGTTAATTATTTTAACTAGGTATAATAGCTATTAAATAGTTATTAACTATTTAATATCTACCTAGTTAAAATAATTACCCAATTACCTGTAAAATAAATCCTAACCTAAGTTACAAATACACCTACACTATCAATAAATTAAATAAACTACAAATATCTATCTAAAAATACAATTAAATAAACTAAACTAAATTACAAAAACAAACAAACACTAAATTACAAAAAATAAAAAAAAGATTGCAAGATTTTTAAGCTAATTACACCTATTCTAAACCCCCTAATAAAATAATAAAGCCCCCCAAAATAAAAAAAATTCCCTGCCCTATTCTAAATTAAAAAAAGTTCAAAGCTCTTTACCTTACCAGCCCTTAAAAGGGCCTTTTGTGGGGCATGCCCCAAAGAATTCAGCTCTTTTGCATTTCAATAAATATACAATATCCCCCCCCCCATTACAACCCACCACCCACATACCCCTATTCTAAACCCACCCAAACCCCCCTTAAAAAAGCCTAACACTACCCCCCTGAAGATCTCCCTACCTTGTCTTCACCACACCGGGCCGAACTCCTCATCCGATCCGGGCGATGTGTTCCTCCAAGCGGCAAAGAAGAAATCTTCATCCCGGCGATGTGTTCCTCCAAGCGGCAAAGAAGAATTCTTCATCCCGGCGATGTCTTCCTCCAAGCGGCAGCAACGTCTTCTTCCTTCTGGCAGCATCTTCCATCAAGCGGCATCTTCAATCTTCTTTCTTCGCTCCGCCACCGCGGAGCATCCATCCCGGCCGACGACTGAACGACGAATGAGGTATCTTTAAATGACGTCATCCAAGATGGCGTCCGACGAATTCCGATTGGCTGATAGGATTCTATCAGCCAATCGGAATTAAGGTAGAAAAATCTGATTGGCTGATTGAATCAGCCAATCAGATTCAAGTTCAATCCGATTGGCTGAACCAATCAGCCAATCAGATTGAACTTGAATCTGATTGGCTGATTCAATCAGCCAATCAGATTTTTTCTACCTTAATTCCGATTGGCTGATAGGATTCTATCAGCTTTTTTAAGGGGGGTTTGGGTGGGTTTAGAATAGGGGTATGTGGGTGGTGGGTTGTAATGTTGGGGGGGGGGGGTATTGTATATTTATTAAAATGCAAAACAGCTGAATTCTTTGGGGCATGCCCCACAAAAGGCCCTTTTAAGGGCTGGTAAGGTAAAGAGCTTTGAACTTTTTTTAATTTAGAATAAGGCAGGGATTTTTTTTTATTTTGGGGGGCTTTATTATTTTATTAGGGGGCTTAGAATAGGTGTAATTAGCTTAAAAATCTTGTAATCTTTTTTTTATTTTTTGTAATTTAGTGGGGTTTTTTTTGTAATTTAGTTTAGTTTATTTAATTGTATTTTTAGATAGATATTTGTAGTTTATTTAATTTATTGATAGTGTAGGTGTATTTGTAACTTAGGTTAGTATTTATTTTACAGGTAATTGGGTAATTATTTTAAATAGGTAGATATTAAATAGTTAATAACTATTTAACAGCTATTATACCTAGTAAAAATAATTAACAATTTACCTGTAAAATAAATATAAACCTTAACATAGCTACAATGTAATTATTAATTATATTGTAGCTATCTTAGGGTTTATTTTATAGGTAAGTATTTAGATTTAAATAGGAATATTTTAGTTTATAATATGAATTAGATTAATTTAATAAGAATTTAGTTAGGGGTGTTAGGGTTAGATAGAGTTAATATAGTTAATATAAATACTATAGTAACTATATTAACTATATTAACCCTAATATAATTAGGGTTAATATAGTTAATATATATAATGTAATAACTATATTAACTATAATATACTTAGGGTTAATATAGATAACATAGCTGGCGGTGGGGTAGGTAGATTAAATTAGGGGTTAATAATTTTAATAGAGATGGCGGCGGGGTAGGGGGATTAAATTAGGGTTTAATAATTTTAAAATAGATGGCGGCGGTGTTAGGGGCTCACTTTAGGGGGTTATAGATTTAATATAGCTGGCGGCGGGGTACGGAAGCGGCGGTTTAGGGGTTAATAACTTTATTAGGTTGCGGCGGGCTACGGGAGCGGCGGTTTAGGGGTTAATAACTTTTTTTTATTGTTAGGCTAGTGAGGGGGGATAGCGGATAGAGGGTTAGACGTGTCGGGCTATGTTTAGGAGGCGTGTTAGACAGTGCGGGTGATTTAGACTTTAGTCAGGTTTTGTAGGCGCCGGCAGTTTCTAACGTGGCGCATGTCACCGGCGACTCCAAAAATCTGTACTTACGCAGATTTCTGGACATCGCTACTTTGTCAGACTTGCGCCACTTTAGCAACTGACGGCGCTGCATATTGGATAGCTCGAGTTGCAAGCTGAAACTGCGGGCGACGCGGGTTCCCTCACTTGCGCCGCAAACTACGCCGTTTATCGGATCGCGCCCTTGGTCTGTATGTCACAGATACTGTTGCAATTGCTGAATGCCTGATTGTTATCCAAATTAGCCCTTTAGTGGCCTTTAGTGGGATCAGCTCTCTAGGAATCCAAATATAACTGTTCTCATTCCATTTTACTTCTGTTAAGAAATGTACCTCTTAGTTTTGGTTTTCTTTGTTGAAAAGTAGTTCCTTCTTATTAAACTGAGGTAGGCTAAGATGTGTGCACATATCTTGGGCACTATGTCCCGGCATCTTTGTGTATAGCAATGTTATACAAGCAACCTGTAGAGGGAG
Organism: Bombina bombina; assembly: GCF_027579735.1. Taxonomy (NCBI): domain Eukaryota; kingdom Metazoa; phylum Chordata; class Amphibia; order Anura; family Bombinatoridae; genus Bombina; species Bombina bombina. The sequence goes on along the minus strand of NC_069499.1, from coordinate 32,457,336 downwards.
CTACGGCAGGCAGTGCTGAGTGACAACAGGGGACACTCACAGCTCTATCTTAACTTACTATTACTGCACACACTGTTTAAATGTCTCCTATACAAAGACAGATGCCCTCTCAATTTGTGTTCAGTTTCCTTTATTAAACAGTGCTTCCAGCTATACAGCACTAGCTTAGTTTACCATAAAGTTTTACCATAGTCTGAAGCTACTGTACTCTAAACCTCTACAGTTGCTTGTAGAACATTGCTACACACACTGCCACAGGTACAAGTGCCCCTTTAAATAACTTTATGGTTAAGAATGCCACAAGTTTAGCAGATGCTCCCTCATCAAAAACAACCTGTGTGACATACAAAACCCATGAACCTGCATTGCTATGTGACTGAAATGACACCTAAATTAGGTTTGTCTGAAGTCTCTCAGCCCCTCTGGGATTCCTTTAGATTGTAAGATATGGAGCTAAAGACCTTGGCAGGGAAACAATTCAAGTGGAATAGAATACAACCTCATGTAAGACAACTTGAGAAGCTATTGTTTGTATTTTAAGATTACAAGCTACCTTCAATTCTCTCTAATATATTGCCGGGAAGGATATAAATCCCTATAGCCCATGGGCAGGCACAGCAGGTAAACTTACTGCAAGCATGTGTGTGCCTGTAAAAAAAAGAATTTATGCTTACCTGATAAATTACTTTCTCCAACGGTGTGTCCGGTCCACGGCGTCATCCTTACTTGTGGGAATATCTCTTCCCCAACAGGAAATGGCAAAGAGTCCCAGCAAAGCTGGCCATATAGTCCCTCCTAGGCTCCGCCCACCCCAGTCATTCGACCGAAGGACAGGAGGAAAAAATAGGAGAAACCATATGGTGTCGTGGTGACTGTAGTTAGAGAAAATAGTTCATCGGACCTGATTAAAAAACCAGGGCGGGCCGTGGACCGGACACACCGTTGGAGAAAGTAATTTATCAGGTAAGCATAAATTCTGTTTTCTCCAACATTGGTGTGTCCGGTCCACGGCGTCATCCTTACTTGTGGGAACCAATACCAAAGCTTTAGGACACGGATGAAGGGAGGGAGCAAATCAGGTCACCTAAACGGAAGGCACCACGGCTTGCAAAACCTTTCTCCCAAAAATAGCCTCCGAAGAAGCAAAAGTATCAAATTTGTAAAATTTGGCAAAAGTGTGCAGTGAAGACCAAGTCGCTGCCTTACATATCTGATCAACAGAAGCCTCGTTCTTGAAGGCCCATGTGGAAGCTACAGCCCTAGTGGAGTGAGCTGTGATTCTTTCAGGAGGCTGCCTTCCGGCAGTCTCATAAGCCAATCGGATGATGCTTTTAAGCCAAAAAGAAAGAGAGGTAGCAGTTGCTTTTTGACCTCTCCTTTTACCAGAATAGATGACAAACAGCGAAGAAGTTTGGCTGAAATCTTTCGTAGCTTCTAAGTAGAATTTTAGAGCACGGACTACATCTAAATTGTGTAGCAAACGTTCCTTCTTTGAAACTGGATTCGGACACAAAGAAGGTACAACTATCTCCTGATTAATATTTTTGTTGGAAACAACCTTTGGTAGAAAACCAGGCTTAGTACGCAAAACAACCTTATCTGAATGGAACACCAGATAGGGTGGAGTACATTGTAGAGCAGATAACTCAGAAACTCTTCTAGCAGAAGAAATAGCAACCAAAAACAAAACTTTCCAAGATAACAACTTAATATCTACGGAATGTAAAGGTTCAAACGGAACCCCTTGAAGAACTGAAAGAACTAGATTTAAACTCCAGGGAGGAGTCAAAGGTCTGTAAACAGGCTTGATCCGAACCAAAGCCTGAACAAATGCTTGAACATCTGGCACAACTTCCAGTCGTTTGTGCAGTAGGACAGATAAAGCAGAAATCTGTCCCTTTAGAAAACTTGCAGATAATCCTTTATCCAAACCTTCTTGTAGAAAGGAAAGAATCCTAGGAATCTTTATCTTATTCCATGGGAATCCCTTGGATTCACACCAGCAGATATATCTTTTCCATATTTTATGGTAAATCTTTCTAGTTACCGGTTTTCTGGCTTGAACCAGAGTATCTATCACTGAATCTGAAAACCCACGCTTTGATAGAATCAAGCGTTCAATCTCCAAGCCGTCAGCTGGAGGGAGACCAGATTTGGAGGTTCGAATGGACCCTGAACAAGAAGGTCCTGTCTCAAAGGTAGCTTCCATGGTGGAACCGATGACATATTCACCAGGTCTGCATACCAAGTCCTGCGTGGCCACGCAGGAGCTATCAAGATCACCGAGGCCCTCTCCTGTTTGATCCTGGCTACCAGCCTGGGAATGAGAGGAAACGGTGGAAACACATAAGCTAGGTTGAAGGTCCAAGGCGCTACTAGTGCATCCACTAGAGTCGCCTTGGGATCCCTGGATCTGGACCCGTAGCAAGGAACCTTGAAGTTCTGACGGGACGCCATCAGATCCATATCTGGAATGCCCCATAGTTGCGTCAACTGGGCAAAGATCTCCGGGTGGAGTTCCCACTCCCCCGGATGGAATGTCTGACGACTCAAATGATCCGCTTCCCAGTTTTCCACACCTGGAATGTGGATCGCAGATAGGTGGCAGGAGTGATTCTCCGCCCATTGTATTATTTTGGTCACTTTTTTCATCGCCAGGGAACTCCTTGTTCCCCCCTGATGATTGAGATACGCAACAGTCGTCATGTTGTCTGATTGGAATCTTATGAATCTGGCCTTTGCTAGCTGAGGCCAAGCCTGGAGAGCATTGAATATCACTCTTAGTTCCAGAATGTTTATCGGGAGAAGAGACTCTTCCCGAGACCACAGTCCCTGAGCTTTCAGGGATTCCCAGACCACGCCCCAGCCCACTAGGCTGGCGTCGGTCGTGACGATGACCCACTCTGGACTGCGGAAGCTCATTCCCTGGGATAGGTGATCCTGGGTTAGCCACCAACGGAGTGAGTCTCTGGTCTTCTGATCTACTTGAATCACTGGAGACAAGTCTGTATAATCCCCATTCCACTGTTTCAGCATGCACAGTTGTAATGGTCTTAGATGAATTTGCGCAAAAGGAACTATGTCCATTGCTGCAACCATCAATCCTACTACTTCCATGCACTGAGCTATGGAAGGACGAGGAATAGAATGAAGAACTTGACAAGCAATTAGAAGTTTTAACTTTCTGACATCTGTCAAGAAAATCCTCATTTCTAAGGAATCTATTATTGTTCCCAAGAAGGGAACTCTTGTCGACGGAGACAGGGAACTTTTTTCTATGTTCACCTTCCATCCGTGAGATCTGAGAAAGGCCAGAACGATGTCTGAGTGAGCCTTTGCCTTTGAAAGAGACGACGCTTGTACTAGAATGTCGTCCAAGTACGGTACTACTGCAATGCCCCTTGGTCTTAGAACCGCTAGAAGGGATCCGGGTACCTTTGTGAAAATCCTTGGAGCAGTGGCTAACCCGAATGGGAGGGCCACAAACTGGTAATGTTTGTCCAGAAAGGCGAATGTTTCGAATGGTTTCCATCTTGAACGATGGTACTCTGAGAAATTTGTTTAGGATCTTTAAATCCAGGATTGGTCTGAAAGTTCCCTCTTTTTTGGGAACTACAAACAGATTTGAGGAAAATCCCATTCCTTGTTCCGCCGCTGGAACTGGGTGTATCACTCCCATCTTTAACAGGTCTTCTACACAATGTAAGAATGCCTGTCTCTTTATTTGGTTTGAGGATAAGTGAGACATGTGGAACCTTCCCCTTGGGGGTAGTTCCTTGAATTCCAGAAGATAACCTTGAGAAACTATTTCTATCGTCCAGGGATCCTGAACATCTCTTGCCCAAGCCTGAGCAAAGAGAGAGAGTCTGCCCCCCACTAGATCCGGTCCCGGATCGGGGGCTACTCCTTCATGCTGTTTTGTTAGCAGCGGCAGGCTTCTTGGCCTGCTTACCCTTGTTCCAGCCTTGCATCGGTTTCCAGGCTGGTTTGGTCTGTGAGGTATTACCCTCTTGCTTAGAGGATGCAGAATTAGAGCCCGGTCCGTTCCTGAAATTACGAAAGGAACGAAAATTAGACTTATTCTTGGCTTTGAAAGGCCTATCTTGTGGGAGGGCGTGGCCCTTTCCCCCAGTGATGTCTGAGATAATCTCTTTCAATTCTGGCCCGAAGAGAGTTTTACCCTTGAAGGGGATATTAAGCAATTTTGTCTTGGATGATACATCCGCTGACCAAGACTTTAGCCAAAGCGCTCTGCACGCCACAATTGCAAACCCTGAATTTTTCGCCGCTAATCTAGCTATTTGCAAAGCGGCATCTAAAATAAAAGAGTTAGCCAACTTAAGTGCGTGAACTCTGTCCATAACCTCCTCATATGGAGTCTCTCTACTGAGCGACTTTTCTAGTTCCTCGAACCAGAACCACGCTGCTGTAGTGGCAGGAACAATGCACGAAATGGGTTGAAGAAGGTAACCTTGCTGTATAAAAATCTTTTTAAGCAAACCCTCCAATTTTTTATCCATAGGATCTTTGAAAGCACAATTATCCTCGATAGGAATAGTAGTGCGCTTGTTTAGAGTAGAAACTGCCCCCTTGACCTTAGGGACTGTCTGCCATAAGTCCTTTCTGGGGTCGACCATAGGAAATAATTTCTTAAATATAGGAGGGGGAACAAAAGGTATGCCGGGCTCACTATGTCCGCCACCCGCTTGGGTATAGGAAAAGCGTTGGGGTGCACCGGAACCTCTAGGAACTTGTCCATCTTGCATAATTTTTCTGGAATGACCAGGTTGTCACAATCATCCAGAGTAGATAACACCTCCTTAAGCAGTGCGCGGAGATGTTCTAATTTAAATTTAAATGTGAAAAAATATGAAGGAATCGTTCAAAATTTACCAAAATGTCACCACAGTGTCTTAAAGCATTAAAAGTATTGCACACCAATTTTCAGAGCTTTAACCCTTAAAATAACGAAACCGGAGCCGGTTACAGATTTAACCCCTCTACAGTCCCAGCTACAGCCTCTGCTGCGAATCTACCAAACCCAGAGGGGAATACGATACCAAATGACGCCTTCTAGGAGCTTTTCCAACTATTTTCAGGTCCTCACACATGCATCTCCATGTCTTGCTCTCAAAAACAACTGCGCAGTAATGGCGCGAAAATGAGGCTCAGCCTACAACTGGGAAGGCCCTTCCTGACTGGAAAAGGTGTCTAACATAGTGCCTGACGTTAAAAAACGTTCCCCAAGTTTATAAATGTGAAATACCAGCATAAACATGTATAAAATGCCCAAATAAAGCAATCGATTTTGCCCATAAAAGTGTCTACCAGCTTTACAGCCCATATTAAGCCCTTTATTCTGCTTGAGACTAAGAAAATGGCTTACCGGTCCCCATGAGGGGAAATGACAGCCTTCCAGCATTACACAGTCTTGTTAGAAATATGTCTAGTCATACCTTAAGCAGAAAAGTCTGCTAACTGTTTCCCCCAACTGAATTTACTTCATCTCAACAGTCCTATGTGGAAAAAGCAAAGGATTTTAGTTACTGTCTGCTAAAATCATCTTCCTCTCACAAACAGAATTCTTCATCTCTTTCTGTTTCAGAGTAAATAGTACATACCAGCACTATTTTAAAATAACAAACTCTTGATAGTAGAATAAAAAACTACAACTAAACACCACATACTCTTAACCATCTCCGTAGAGATGTTGCCTGTGCAACGGCAAAGAGAATGACTGGGGTGGGCGGAGCCTAGGAGGGACTATATGGCCAGCTTTGCTGGGACTCTTTGCCATTTCCTGTTGGGGAAGAGATATATAGTAAGGATGACGCCGTGGACCGGACACACCAATGTTGGAGAAAGTTACAAATAATTCAGTGCAGATAGTTATTTTATTGGGCACACACATTATGCAGCACATCCAGCATAAGAAAAAGCAAAAGGGGAAGTGACTGGTATCACATGACCAGACAGGATGGTGCCCGACTGCACGAAGAGGCTCTTAGGCAGCTGCATTATTTGTCTAAATAAAAAAATCTTATTACAGCACAATATGACCAAATATCCCTCCCTGAATATTTGCTTTATTATACATTTTTATTGCAAAGGTAAAAACTGGTGTATGTTCTCATTTTTAATAAATTGTATATTTTTTTCATTTATTTCTAAAAAGGTTCACAGTGAACTTTAAAGGTTATTAAAGTATTTGATATATACATAGTATATATGAGCAATTCAGTTCTTTGTTGAAAAGATCTGCAAAGAAAATAAATGTTTCATAAGTATCTAAAACTTTCAATTAGTTAGTAAATTGTATCCAGTCCAATACAACTTGAAAATCTTCTTGTGTATGTTTATATTTGCCTTTGGCAGTCAGATGAAAGTGAATGCCTGCACTGATCAATGGATTGCGGTATAGCATGTTGCAGGGTAAGTTCATCACAGAACCTGCATATATAGCGGTTTGTTTGTTGTTTTTTTACTATGCATGATTAAACTTTTAAGAGACATAAAAGTCAAAATAAAACGTTATGTTTATGATTCAAAGAACCTCCATTATCAAATTGTGCACATGTCCTCTGGATCTGAAACACCAGCTACTACTGAGCATATATGCAAGAGTGCCTGCAGTATATATGTATATTAGCCTGTCATTGGCTTATTGCTGTCACATGAATACAAGGTACCACAAAACAGAGGAAACTGAAACTCTAGTGGTCCTTTGAAGTTCTAAGAAAATGTAATTGCTATGGTCCTCTCCACTGTTTATGTCCCTCTACTGACTTAAAGGGACACTCAGGTAAACATTAAAAGTTTATGATTCAGATAAAGCAGCAATTTAAAACAACTTTCCAATTTACTTTCATTAACAAAATGTGCACAGTCTTTTTATATTTACACTTTTTGAGTCACCAGCTCCTATTGAGCATGTGCAAGAATGCACTGAATATATATGTATATGCATTTGTCATTGGCTGATGGCTGTCACATGATAAAGTGGGAGTGGAAATAGACATCACTTTGAAATTTGTAGACGTGCACAGCGAAAAAAATTTGTTTAGTTTTGTTTACATTAGTTAAAAGAATAATTTTAACTAAAATAAATAAATTAGTTATGTTAAGATAATTTGTTTTTCGGATCCATTTGTTATTTTGGATCCATTTGTTATTTCGGATCCATTCTTTATTCATATTCATTATTCTATTTTTTTAAAGTTTAGAATAGAATAATGAATATGAATAAAGAATGGATCCGAAAAACTATTTAACTTAACATATGGAATATGCAGAAACAAAATTATCTAAACCCCCCCGACATCGCCAAAACTAAATAAAAACCTATTAACCTCTATACCCCTGCACCCTACATCGTTAAAACTAAATAAAAACCTATTAACCTCTAAACCCCCGCCCCCCCACATCGCAAACACTAAATTAAATTATTAACCTCTAAACCGCCGTCCCCCACATCAAAAACACTAAATAAAATTATTTACCTATAAACCGCTGTCCCCCCCACATCACAACTAGTTAAATTAAACTATTATTAAATAAAAATAAAACCTAAGCTTGTTACAATATTACTATTCACTAACTACCTAGTTAAAATAAATACAAACTTACCTGTGAAATAAAAATAAAACCTAAGCTTAAACTAAAAAAAAAAAACTAACATTACAAAAAATAAAAAACTTAACATTACTAAAAATAATAAAACATTACAAAAAAATTAAAACTACAATTACAAAAATTAATAAACACTAAAATTACAAAAAATAAAAAAGCTACCATTACAAAAAATAACAGGGCCTTTTGTAGGCATTTCTTTAAAGTAAACAACTCTTTTGACAAAAAATGTAAACAACCTAACTAAAAAAAAACCTAATCTACCCATTGCCTCGAAAAGGGCATTTGTATGGGCATTGCCCTTAAAAGGGCATTCAGCTCTTTTACAGCCCATTAAAAATAAAAAAGCCGACATTTTGTTAATTGAAGTAAATGGGAAAGTTGTTTTAAAATGGCATGCTCTGAGGAGCAGTTGTGTTTTTGCTGAGCTCCCAAGCGTGTTGTGAATATAGTTTAATTTTAACAACTTTTAGTGACTCTAAACAAGAAGAAAGATACGAAATATAAAGCAGCAGCAACCTAGCTTTATTTTGAAGACCTCACAACTCAGTGTTTGCAAGGCTGTCAGTTTTGCTGGAGGCGGAGGGCAGGCCGTTACCGGATCGGAGCAGGCACTGTGGAGAGACGCTCGGTAATCTGTGCTGCTCTGCTGTAATCTAGGCGAATAACAAGTAGAAGAGCTACAGGAGGAAGCGCCACACTTGCGACCTGAAATTAATGGCGGGAGCAAAGGCCTAGCAGAGAGACCGCGCCACTCTACAGATATAACCCCTGTGGGAGCAAGAACGAGTACCCGGGTCGCTGCTACTCGGTTAGAGAGGCGACAGCAGAGAAGAGAAGGTAGTGTGACCTTACCGGAGCAAGTGAGGAGCAGCTCCTGACACCTTGGCTATTAAGAGCCACGTGGGTAATGTAAATGCGCAACACAGCGCGGCCATAATTAGCACACTCTGAATAGCGGTATAAGGGGAGAAACTTTCTATGTGAGGGTGCTTAGCTGCCAAAGAAGACACATATAAAAACTGTGGGTATAGCGAAGCTGTGCAGATAGACTTATAGAGACTGGCACTGGGACATTTGATGTATGCTGGTCTGCTCTCTCTCCCCCCCATTTCCCGTTGAACGGTCTGTCAGCGGGTCATATCCCATGTTCCCTATCCGTCTCCGTCCAGTGTGGACATATACCCTGGGGAGAGGAGAGCTCACCACCTTTTCACAGCTAGCCAATTATTCAACACATATTCTGTGAACAATTTTATATGCTGATATAAAACATGGAGTGATTGATTGAAGAAGTTTGCCTGTGCTACCTGATATGATTGCAATGAGAAAAGCCCACAAGTTAGTTAACTGTTAGCACCAACACAGATGACTTTCTTTATTCTACATAACTAATGACTGTGCTATCTCAGATATTCGCCAAATCTTCTAAATGGGCAAATAAATGAAAAAGAGTGGAAAGATCACATGACCATACTTAGAGAGTGGGTTAATGGAGAAGAGGAGCCTTATATAGCTACTAAGCAGAGGTCTTGAGGGACGCTGATCCCTAAAAGTCATAACCAGAAATAATAGGAACTATATTGCTATGCTAACAACTGCCAATCCAGAATACTAATAATATCAGTTAATTATAACAGCACGCACTATGGCAGCCAGAAAAGGGAACAAGGGAGACATAGGGGGAAAACCCCAGTCAGTAGACACATTCTTTAAAACCTCGAGAGTGTCTAAATCGCAGGAACAGGTTTTAGCAGACACAGAGGAGGATATGGAATCCAAAAATGAGGAAAGTTCTGTGGATCTTATTCCTGCAACCAAAGCAGACTTGCAAGCTCTTGTATCTAAACAAGATATATCCTCCAATTTTGAAAAATTGTGGGGAAAAATGGACAGCTTCCAAGCTATGGTCACCAATAGCCTTACAGACATCAAAACTGAAATCCTGGAGCTGGGAAATCGTGTAGATTAGTTGGAAACAGCTACTGAAGAAATGGGGGAAGAAGTTACAGTGGTTTCGCAGACCCTAGCCTCTCAAACTCAAATTATAATGGATCTGGAAGAGAAGATAGAGGATATGGAGAATAGGAGCAGGCGGTCTAATATTAGACTTAAAGGAATACCTGAAACAATAGGAGCTGAGGATCTACATGGCTACCTACAACAGCTTTTTCACGCAATCACGGGTGCAACTACGGAATCTGAATATCCCATAGAGAGAGCGCATAGGGCCCTTAGAGCCAAACCTAAACCAGACCAGCCTCCAAGAGATGTCATTATTAAACTACTGAGGTTCCCTGACAGAGAAAAAATACTAACAGCAGCAAGACAAAATCCCACGTTCAAGTTTCAGGGCAATATAGTTCAATTCTTCCAAGACCTCTGTGTGAAAACATTACAGAGACGCTATGCACTGAGACCCTTAACTCTCTTGCTTAGAAAGAATCATATACCTTACAGATGGGGCTTTCCCTTCGCACTACAAGTGGTCCGAAATGGCAGAACATCTACAATCAAGACAAGGGAGGAAATTCCGGATATTTGTAAATTTTTGGACTTAGAACCACCTGAGGCCTTGTCTGAAGAGACTCCACCACATCCACCTGGGCTTCCTCAACCCCGTGCAAAACCCCAAAGATCTAATTGGCAGAAAGTAACCAAGAAGAAAGCTAAAACTTGATAACATCAGACTGCAGAATAGGGAAATGATAGAGAGAGCTAGTCTTCTCTGGTACAAATTTTGTTGTTTCTGTAACCTTGTTTGCTTTACAGGAGCTTGAGGGGTTAATCGGGGACATGATCCAGAGAGCCACTGTGAGTTTTTGTTCACTCTTTAAAAGTTAAGTTATGTTGGCAATTCGTATTAGGATTGCACTTGAGATCTATCTTGCACTTGTTTTGTTACATGTATAACCAAAATGTAGGTTATTACCAATTATTGTTGTTGTTGTTGTGTTTCATATTTTTACTATATAGATGCACGAAACACTGTACAAGGTTTAAATGCTCACCTATAACAGTCATCTTACAGAGCTGGAATCCTAGAATTTCACGTAAGTTCTTTGAGCAGGGGTGGGAGAACCTCACACCTACACATATGAGAGAACCCTGTTATGATATAGCCCACCCATCTGAAACCCCTGATTCTGGAGGTAGGGTAAGAAAACACCATAAGATAATCCACTACAATGTCGCTACCTAAAATAGTTTTGCTCTCGCATAATGCGAGAGGCTTAAACACTGATATAAAAAGGCGGACAGCGATGTCAAATTATAGACGGCTGCGTGCTAATATTATTTATCTTCAGGAAACTCATTTTCTGAAAGGCACTATCCCCAAGTATTGGGCGAGAGATTACCCAATGCAATTCCACTCTGCGTTAGATGCAAAAAAGAGAGGGGTCTCTATCTTGATTTACTCCTCGATACCATTTACACACAATGAAATTATATCGGATAAGGAGGGTAGATACCTACTGGTTCATGGGCAATTGGGGGGGGGAGGAGGTGCTATTGTGTAATGTATATGCCCCTAACGAGCAACAGGATAAATTCTTTGGCACAATCTCTAATTTGCTGACTGGCTAGTCTAGAAAGAGGATAATACTGGCAGGAGACTTTAACATTGATTTACAGACATTGACCAAACAGACTTTTACCTCACAGCCAAAGAAAAAACAGAGACAAAGTATAATGGCAAAGAACATTTTGGGGCTACAAGACCAACACACATTGCATGACACTTGGAAGTTGTTGAATGAAGGGAGTGAGGGTACCACCTTTTACTCAGCAGCCCATAGTAGCTACTCAAAGATAGATTATATCTTTACAAGCCAGATTATACAACCAGCACTACATACCATAGACATCCACCCCTGTGTATGGTCAGACCATTCAATAACAGTACTCGGTTTTGGTGACTTAGCTGACCCGAAAAGGATAAAAACGTGGACGTACAACCCAATCTGTATTAAAAGCCCGCTTATAAAAGATAAAGTGCTACATAACTTAAAAGAATACTGGCAGATTAATAAAGACTCTACAGAGAATCCTATTATACCTTGGGCTGCACACAAGGCAGTGATTAGGGGGATATTAATTAAGGAGAAAACATTATACAAGAAACAAAAAGAGAACTTGATTAAACAATTAATCGCCTCCCTAGAACACACACATAAATTAACTAATTCAAAGGCAGCCTTAACCAAGCTCACTAACCAGAAACAAAAACTGCAATGTGTTTTAAATGAACAGTCCATAAGGGCCTCACAGAAATTGAAAACTAATTATTTTATTTTCGCCAATAAGCCTGATAGATACCTCGCCAAAAAGATTAGAGATAATTACCAAACTCTTTCCATACCGAACATTCAGGCCGATTAACATCCCACCCCCAAGAGATTGTTAATGCATTTGCCCAATTCTACAGTAATCTATATGATGGCACAAAGGTGCACCACACCTCAGAGACTCAAGAGATGTTTAGATCTTTTTTACTAAAAGCAAAACTAAAACCAATCACTGATGAGGATAGTGTAAATTTGAGTGCCAAAATTACAAAGGCAGAGGTGATAAATGCTATCAAGGACCTCAAGCCTGGTAAAGTCCCAGGACCTGACGGGTTCTCAGGGGAGTACTATAAGGCGTTTAAAGATGTCTTAATACCCCACTTATTAGTGTTCGCAAACCACATTATGGAGGGAGGGGAGATGCCTATGGAATTGCTTCGGGCTAAAATAGTGGTAATCCCAAAACAGGGGAAAAACCCTACACTCTGTTCTAGTTATAGGCCAATCTCCCTCATCAATCAAGACCTCAAAATTGTTACGAAAATTTTAGCCAATAGACTGAAACATGTCTTACCTAATATTATACACTCTGATCAGGTGGGATTTATTAAGGAGAGGGAAGCCCCAGACAATATTCGCAGAATGGTATCGATAATAGATTTTTTGCAGGACCGCAGAGTGCCTTCTCTGGTCCTTTCCTTGGACGCGGAGAAGGCATTCGATAGGGTTGACTGGGGATATATGACGGCATTGTTGACAGCACTAGGTTTTAAAGATGGATTTTTACAGGCTATCAAGGGGCTATACTCCACACCCATAGCGCATGTCAGAGCAATAGGACACCAATCAGAGAACATACCCATCCTAAATGGCACACGGCAGGGCTGCCCACTCTCACCTTTATTATTTGCTATATGTATCGAACCACTGGCTGCATATATACGTAACTGCCCAGACATATCTGGTCTGGAGGTGGGGGACTTTCATCACAAGATTACCCTATTTGCGGACGACGTCCTGCTTACTATCTCCAAGCCATTGTTGTCACTACCTCATGTATATCATGCAATACATTTATTCTCTCAGATATCTGGTTATAAAATCAATGCAGACAAATGCGAGGCACTTCCCTTGTCACTACCAAAACACACCATAAAATTAATTGAGGCAAATTTTGATTTCAGATGGGTGCCAGAAGGATTAAACTATTTAGGCATAAAGCTTACGACACACTCCACAAAACTATATGCAGCAAATTACACCCCTATGTTTAAAACCATTCGATCGGATTTAGGGAAATGGAAGAAACTAGGTTTCTCGTGGTACGGCAGACTGTCGGCTGTCAAGATGACAATTCTGCCCAGAATTTTATATTTGTTTAGAGTGCTCCCAATTAAGGTCGTAGATTCAGATATAGCACATCTGCAGAAAGATATCCACAGCTTCTTAAGAGACAACAAACACCCAAGAATTCCACGTCAAATTCTAAGTAGGCATAGACAATTAGGGGGAGTGGGGGCTCCAAATTTGTTAGATTACTACAAAACAGTGAGATTGGCCCAAGACTCGATTCTAGGTAGAAAACAGGGCGATGTTCTCTGGCCTGCTCTGGAGGCTAGGATAGCGGGACTGGAGACCCCAGATGATATCTTATGGCGAAATAATCTACGAAATGATCGCAGTCTATATCAGAATAGAATCACGCAATATACCAGACAGCAGTGGACATCACTTCGCCAGTCAGGGAACATAATTCCCACATACTCAATGATAGTGCCCCTAAAAAATATTATAAACGAGGAGTTTAAACATCACATTCAGAAATGGGAGAACAAAGGGTTATATAGGGTGGCGGACATGCAATTTCAGGGTAGGACGTTGACTTTCACACAACTCCAACAGAAACTGGATCCCCTCCCACTTCAGTGGTTCCTATACCTTCAAATAACCTCAGCCATAAAGACGTACCTATCAAAGCACATGACTTGTAGTTGACAAACTACTTTAGAACAACTATGTACCTCACTCACCTAACCCAAAAAAGCAATTTCTAAACTCTACGTTTCTATTCAAGAAGCGGGGATAGGCACTAAAACCACATTAATGTTAAACTAGGAAGCAGATCTAGATAGGGAATTGGACCTAAGCGAGTGGAAGGAAACCTTACACCAAGCCAGTAAAGGTCTTATTAGCGCTGATCTAAGAGAAAATGTGCTTAAAACATCTTTTAGATGGTACCTCACACCAATAAAGACAGCTTGGATGGGAAAGGAGAGTTCCAACTTCTGTTATAGAGGTTGTAGGACACGAGGATCATATATCCACATGTGGTGGGACTGTCCAAAGGTTAAGAACATAATGGAGGAACTATCCTTGCTACTGAGTAAAGTGCTAGACGAGCGGATTTCTCTCACCACTGCTCAGGCACTGCTACACGAAAAAATACCAAGATTGAATAAATATCTCAACACCTTTATTAGAATTCTATGTACCACAACGAGAATAGCCATAGCTAAATATTGGAAGATGGAAATGCCCTCTTGGTCAGAAGTGTTAGCTAGAATTCAGTTGGTGTACCTGATGTATGAGTCAGCTGCGTCTATGCAGGATACAGAAACTCAATTTCAAAAGGTCTGGTATTACTGGATAATGGAGAGTAGTCCTCACACAAGACCTAGAGCCACTGAGGAAGTTAGAAGTTCGAGGTGAGATAAACATGTCTTATAGGGAGGTAGTGAAGAGGGAATTGATTATTGACACCCATAAATAGGATATAAGGAAGATGACCTAGGTGAGCAAGAACTCGTTAGATTGGATTAGGAATAATTGTACAGTGATGAAGTACTAAACTATGTCTTTGATTTGTGCATTCCTCCTTTTGTTTTTGTTTATTTTTCTTTAGTATTTTCTTTATCTTTTTTTCTTCTTTTTGTTGTATTAAGATTTTAATTTAGATTGCGCTTTTTTTTTTTTTTTTTTCTGTTGTGATATTCCCTTCTGAGACTACTCAAAGTGATAGATTGTCTTTAAGGGGATATATGTTGAAAACTAACTACTCACCCAACTGCAAAGTAAATGACTGTAAAGCATGCATTAGCAGAAGACCATGAGGACCTAGGTATGGTAATCCTAGTAAAGATACCTAAGAAATCTTAAACTCGGACTCTCAAGAGACTCAAAAATAACAGAACTCTTTTATAAAGGAACATCTCTCAATCCGATAACCCTATATATATTTTGATATCGAGAGTTTCCTGTATGATGTTTCTCTGTAACTAAATGCATGTATTGTTTCTAATTTTATTGTTGGCATAATGTGAGTAATAAAAAATATTTCATCTAAAAATAAAAAAGCCCTTATCTAAACCCCCCCCAAAAAAACAACAACCTAACACTAACCCCAAAATCGGTACTCACCGTTCCTGAAGTCCGTTGAAAGATCTTCATCCCAGCGGCAAAGCATCTTCATCCAGGCGGCTCCATCTTCATTCATTGCAGGACCAGCATCTTCTATCTTCATCCCAGCAGAGGCGGAGCAGTCGGTGGATGCGCGGAGGCGGAGGTCCAGGCAGAGGTCCAACGGTCTGATGTGGAGGTCCTCTTCATGCGATCGTCCACTGCACACTTAAGATTGAATGCAAGGTACCCCTTTTATTTTGGGGTCCCCTTGCATTCCTATTGGCTGAAAAATTAAAATCAGCCAATAGGATAAGAGCTGCTTAAATCCTATTGGCTGTTAAAATCAGCCAACTCCTATAAAGCACCATAACCATTTTGTGTTTAAACTGCCATAAACCCCATTGCTATTAACCCCCTTATTGCCATAACCTGCCATAACCTCCAATGCAATAAATCTCCTAACCCCTGGTACTCTAACCCCTATTAACTCCTGTCAGACCCCAACAAAATTAACTTCCTAACCGCTAAGACCCCTAAATCTATTAACCCCCTAACTGTCATAACCCCTACCTACCTCAATATACCTCATAACTGCTAGAACCCCAACTGCCAACCCCCCTCTTCCGTGCAAATAACCCAGTAAATGCTAGTAACCCCTAAACCACCAGAATGCTCCATTTAAAATAATCCCCACCACTAAGCACTCTAAGGACCCCTGTAAAGGACCCTCAACCTAAAGAAATCCCTGCCCTAGGAAGCCTTCAAAATCCCCTAAACTAAACAAAAAAATAAAAAAAAAAAAACATTAATACTTTGTTATTTTAAGTCCCCCCATACTAATAAAGAAACCCAATCTACTCACTGTCTGAAGCCTGGTTTCAGTATTTTCCTTTTAATATACAACCACTACAGACTTTTTTTTATTCCTATTGCTTGATTTAATTGATTTATTGATTCTATGGTCGTTATCTACCAACCTTCCTGGGAACCTGCTGCTGTATTTCCCTTTAAATAAATAAATCTATTGTCTGCCCAGTGATCAGACATATAGTAGATTTAAGACATTTAGGGCCAGTGGAGACAAAAATATATCTTACGCAAGCGTGATATTTGCGCTCCACACAGTAATAGCAGCATATGCAAATGTACTCTGGTATTACAAGTTAGGAGCAGGAAAGCTATGCGCTCATAAGAGCGCACTTCCATAGGTTCCAATGGGAGCCTCGTTATTTACACGGTTGAGAGCCTAAAGCCGCGAAGGGAGTAAGTAGCGCAGTGATGGCAGCATATATAAATATATACATATATATTTACTAGACATGTGCGATTTGTTTCGGATCGATTCAGAAATTCGGCCGATTTTCTTAAATTCTGAGATTCGGATCGATTCGAATTTCCGAATTGAAATAGTGCCGAATCTACCGAATAAATCCGAATTAGTTCAGATTTATTCGGTAGATTCGGATGGCCATGGATAACACTAGTATTGTACAGTATATTAGGTTATATCACTCTGCTATGGGTTACACCTAATATACAGTACATAATAGTAGTCTAATACACAGCATATCCCACCTAACACATACCGAAATTCCGAATCGAACCGAATCGAACCGAATCCAGCCGAATTTATTCGATTCCAAATGAATCCGAAACGAATCCGAAATGAATTCATTCGAATTTTTCCGAATTCGAATCAATCTGAACCAAAATCCAAACAAATCTGAATCGATCCGAAACGAAACGAATTTTTCAATCATGCACAAGTCTAATATTTATAGGGAACACACAGTTCCCATAGATGGCAATGTAAAGGCACTTTTTGTTTCTGCTGCTCACTTTAACCCCTACAAACTGCTTCATGCAATTTTTTTTTTTTTAAAAAGCTACACATTTATTTAAACAAAAAAACATAATTTATGTAAGAACTTACATGATAAATTCATTTCTTTCGTATTGGCAAGAGTCCATGAGCTAGTGACATATGGGATATACAATCCAACCAGGAGGGGCAAAGTTTCCCAAACCTCAAAATGCCTATAAATACACCCCTCACCACACCCACAATTCAGTTTAACGAATAGCCAAGTAGTGGTGTGATAAAGAAAGGAGTAAAAAGCATCAAAAGGAATTTGGAAATAATTGTGCTTTATACAAAAAAATCATAACCACCATAAAAAAAGGGGTGGACCCATGGACTCTTGCCAATATGAAAGAAATTAATTTATCAGGTAAGTTCTTACATAAATTATGTTTTCTTTCATGTAATTGGCAAGAGTCCATGAGCTAGTGATGTGTGGGAAAGCAATACCCAAGATGTGGAACTCCACACAAGAGTCACTAGAGAGGGAGGGATAAAAAATAAATACAGCCATTTTCCGCTGAAAAAATTACTCTACAACCCAAAAAAATAAGTTTATTCTCATAAATGAAAGGAAAAAACTTAAATCAAAAGCAGAAAATCAAACTGAAACAGCTGCCTGAAGAACTTTTCTACCAAAAACTGCTTCTGAAGAAGCAAATACATAAAAACGGTAGAATTTAGTAAATGTATGCAAAGAAAACCAAGTTGCTGCTTTGCAAATCTGATCAACTGAAGCTTCATTCTTAAAAGCCCACAAAGTAGAGACTTATCTAGTAGAATGAGCTGTAATTCTCTGAGGCGGGGCTTGACCCGACTACAAATAAGCTTGATGAATCAAAAACTTTAACCATGAAGCCAAGGAAACAGCAGAAGCCTTCTGACCTTTCCTAGAACCAGAAAATCTAACAAATAGACTAGAAGTCTTCCTGAAATCTTTAGTAGCTTCAACATAATATTTCAAAGCTCTTACCACATCCTAAGAATGTAAGGATCTCTCCAAAGAATTCTTAGGATTAGGACACAAGGAAGGGACAAAAATTTCTCTATTAACGTTGTTAGAATTCACAACCTTAGGTAAGAATTTAAATGAAGTCCGCAAAACCGCCTTATCCTGATGAAAAATCAGAAAAGGAGATTCACAAGAGAGAGCGGATAATTCAGAAACTCTTCTAGCAGAAGAGATGGCCAAAAGAAACACGCCGTATTCAGCATTGCACCAGCAGCTCACAAGAGCTGCTGGTGCAATGCTGCCCCCTGAAGACTCGCGGCCAATAGGCCGCCAGCAGGGGGGTGTCAATCAACCCAATCGTACTCGATCGGGTTGATTTCCGGTGATGTCTGTCCGCCTGCTCAGAGCAGGTGTGACCGCTGCTTCATAACTGCTGTTTCTGGCGAGCCTGCAGGCTCGCCAGAAACACGGGGTATCAAGCTCCATTCGGAGCTTGATAAATATGCCCCATAGGCTCAAACGGAGGAGCCTGTAAAGATTTTAAAACTAAATTAAGACTCCATGGTGGAGAGATTGATTTAATGACAGGTTTGCTACGAACCAAAGCCTGCACAAAACAATGAATATCAGGAATTTTAGCAATCTTTCTGTGAAATAAAACAGAAAGAGCAGAGATTTGTTCTTTCAAGGAAATTGCAGACAAACCTTTATCCAAACCATCCTGAAGAAACTGTAAAATTCTAGGAATTCTAAAAGAATGCCAAGAGAATTTATGAGAAGAACACCATGAAATGTAAGTCTTCCAAACTGAATAATAAATCTTTCTAGAAACAGATTTACGCATTCTGATGCTGCAGTCATGAGACCTAAAACTTCCATGCACATAGCTACTGAAGGGAATGACTGAGACTGAAGGCTGCAACTAATTTCAAACGTCTCTTGTCTGTTAGAGACAGAGTCATGGACACTGAATCTATCTGGAAACTTAAAAAGGTTACCCTTGTCTGAGGAATCAAATAACTTTTTGGTAAATTGATCCTCCAACCATGTCTTCGAAGAAACAACACTAGTTGATTTGTGTGAGATTCTGCAGAACGTAAAGACTGAGCGGGTACCAAGATATCATCCAAATAAGGAAATACAGCAATACCCCGCTCTCTGATTACAGAGAGTAGGGCACCTAGAACCTTTGAAAAGATTCTTGGAGCTGTCGCTAGGCCAAAAGGAAGAGCAACAAATTGGTAATGCTTGTCTAGAAAAGAGAATCTCAGGAACTGATAGTGATCTGGTTGAATCGGAATATGAAGATTTGCATCCTGTAAGTCTATTGTGGACATATAATGCCCTTGCTGAACAAAAGGCAGAATAGTCCTTATAGTCACCATTTTGAAAGTTGGTACTCTTACATATCGATTCAAAATCTTTAGATCCAAAACTGGTCTGAATGAATTTTCTTTCTTTGAGACAAAGAATAGATTTGAATAAAACCCCAGACCCTGTTCCTGAAACGGAACTGGCATGATTACCCCTGATAACTCCAGATCTGAAACACACTTCAGAAAAGCACACTTCAGAAAAGCCTGACCCTTTACTGGGTTTACCGGAATACGTGAGAGAAAAAATCTTCTCACAGGCGGTCTTACTCTGAATCCTATTCTGTACCCCTGAGAGACAATACTCCAATGATTTTTGACCGAATTGATCCAAACATCTTTGAAAAAATTTAATCTGCCCCCTACCAGCTGAGCTGGAATGAGGGCCACACCTTAATGCGGACTTGGGGGCTGGTTTTGATCTATTAAATGGCTTGGATTTATTCTAATTTTAAGAAGGCTTCCAATTGGAAGCAGAATCCTTGGGGGAAGGATTAGGTTTCCTTTCCTTATTTTGACGAAAGGAATGAAAACGGTTAAAAGCTTTAGATTTGCCCTTAGGTTTTTTATCCTGAGGCAAAAAACTCCCTTCCCCCAGTAACAGTTGAAATTATTGAATCCAACTGAGAACCAAATAATTTATTACCTTGGAAAGAAAGAGATAGCAATCTGGATTTAGAAGTCATATCAGCATTCCAAGATTTGAGCCATAAAGCTCTTCTAGCTAAAATAACTAAAGACATAGATTTAACATCAATTTTGATAATATCAAAAATGACATCACAAATGAAATTATTAGCATGTTGAATCAACGTAACAATGCTAGACAAATCATGATCCGATACTTGTTGCGCTAAAGTATCCAACCAAAAAGTTGAAGCAGCTGCAACATCAGCCAAAGAAATGGCAGGCCTAAGAAGATGACCTGAATATAAATAAGCTTTCCTTAGATAAGATTCAAGTTTCCTATCTAAAGGATCTTTAAAAGAAGTACTATCTTCCGTAGGAATAGTAGTACGTTTAGCAAGAGTAGAGATAGCCCCATCAACTTTGGGGATCTTTTCCCAAAACTCCAATCTAACTTCTGGCAAAGGATACAATTTTTTAAACCTTGAAGAAGGAATAAAAGAAGTACCAGGCTTATTCCATTCATTAGAAATCATATCAGAAATAACATCAGGAACTGGAAAAACCTCTGGAATAACCACAGGAGGTTTATAAACAGAATTTAAACATTTACTAGTTTTAATATCAAGAAGACTAGTTTCATCCATATAAAATGTAATCAACACTTCTTTTAACAAAGAACGAATATACTCCAATTTAAATAAATAAGAGGATTTATCAGTGTCAATATCTGAGGCAGGATCTTCTGAATCAGATAGATCCTCATCAGAGAAGGATAATTCAGTATGTTGCTGGTCATTTGAAATTTCATCAACCTTATGAGAAGTTTTAAAAGTCTTTTTACATTTATTAGAAGGCGGAATGGCAGACAAAGCCTTCTGAATAGAATCAGAAATAAATTATTTTAAATGTACAGGTATATCTTGTGCATTAGATGTTGAGGGAACAGCAACAGGTAATGAACTACTACTGATGGATACATTATCTGCATGTAAAAGTTTATCATGACAACTATTACAAACCACAACTGGAGGTATAATCTCCACAAGTTTACAACAAATGCACTTAGCTTTGGTAGAACTGTTATCAGGCAGCAGTGAATTCTGAGACAGGATCAGATTGAGACATCTTGCAAATGTAGAGAAAAAAACAACATATAAAGCAAAATTATTAATTTCCTTTTATGGCAGTTTCAGGAATGGGAAAAAATGCAAACAGAATAGCCCTCTGACATAGAAAAAAGGCAAGAGGCAAATAGGAATGGGGTCTAAAATAATGAAAATATTTGGCGCCAAGTATAACGCACAACAAACAGAAAAATATCTTTTGGCGCCAAAAACATCCGAAAACGACACACCCGCGTCATAGATGACGCAACCTTGTGAAAGGACCCGGTGTCAACTAAGACGCCGGAAATGATGAATTTGCGTCAACGAACATAACTTTGCGCCAAAAAAATCTTGCGCAAAGAATGACGCAATAAACTTTAGCATTTTGCGCCCTCGAGAGCCTAATTCTGCCCGCGAACTTGAAAAATGACAGTCAATTGAAAAAAGACTACACCCCAGGTAAGAAATACATTTCTAAAAAATGCATTTCCCAGATATGAAACTGACAGTCTGCAAACGGAAATATACTGGAACCTGAATCATGGCAAATATAAGTACAATACACATATTTAAAACTTTATATAAATATATAAAGTGCCAAACCATAGCTGAGAGTGTCTTAAGTAATGAAAACATACTTACCTGAAGACACCCATCCACATATAGCAGATAGCCAAACCAGTACTGAAAAAGTTATCAGTAGAGGTAATGGAATATGAGAGTATATCGTCGATCTGAAAAGGGAGGTAGGAGATGAATCTCTATGACCGATAACAGAGAACCTATGAAATAGATCCCCGCGAGGAAAACCATTGCATTCAATAGGTGATACTCCCTTCACATCCCTCTGACATTCACTGTACTCTGAGAGGAAACGGGCTTCAAAAATGCTGAGAAGTGCATATCAACGTAGAAATCTTAGCACAAACTTACTTCACCACCTCCATAGGAGGCAAAGTTTGTAAAACTGAATTGTGGGTGTAGTGAGGGGTGTATTTATAGGCATTTTGAGATTTGGGAAACTTTGCCCCTCCTGGTAGCATTGTATATTCCATACTTCACTAGCTCATGGACTCTTGCCAATTACATGAAAGAAAGGGACCTTACACGTAAAGGGACAATGAACCCAATTTTTTTCTTTCGTGATTCAGATAGAACATGCAATTTTAAGCAACTTTCTTATTTACTCCTATTATCAATTTTTCTTCGTTCTCTTGCTATCTTTATTTGAAAAAGAAGGCATCTAAGCTTTTTTTTGGGTTCACAACTCTGGACAGCAGTTTTTTATTGGTGTATGAATTTATCCACCAATCAGCAAGGACAACCCAGGTTGTTCACCAAAAATGGGCCGGCATCTAAACTTACATTCTTGCATTTCAAAAAAGATACCAAGAGAATGAAAAAAATTTGATAGGAGTATATTAGAAAGTTGCTTAAAATTGCATGCTCTATCTGAATCATGAAAGAAAACATTTGGTATCAGTGTCCCTTTAATTTTTGGGTCAATTGGGGGATATTTTAAAAATGAACTAGGTAAATTTTTGAAGCATTAATTGCTACCACAAACTTGTTTTAGTAATAACTAGCCACTTGTAATGGCTGGTTATATATCGCGTACCAGTAAACGGGCAAATTTGCCCGTTTATGGGCGCACAATAAAATAGCGCTCCACTTTTAATCTAGCCCTTAGTTTGAAGTGAATTATTGTGCATTTGGATCTACATCTGAAAGTTTTCAGATCTCACTACAGTCTAGCTCTGAATTTAGTACTTACCATGGGGTCATGAGATTATTAACTGATCTTCATATATAAAGAAGCTATTCTGAGCTTTTTGGCTTCATTAACCACTTGCTTGCATAGTAATTTGTTCATGAACTTATCTATAACCAATGCTTTAGCCCTTTCTGCATACCTTCATAACGTATATAATTATATACACATAAGCCTTTTGTCTCAGACAGTTTTTGGCACATTTCAGGTGCTAAGATACAATTTGTGGGCTATTATATGATGCCGATGAATCTGGACACCCACCCTCCTCAGAAGCAGTTTGTTCCCATGAACAGACTCCAACAGCCATATCCATCCACTGAAATGTAATATGAGCTAAATGCAGAAATATTACACAGACCTCCAAAACAATGTGTGAAGGTGTTTGTGTCTTTTGTGAGCTACGGACAAATTGCACTTTTTAAATTCACACAGGTGCAGATATCAACAAGGGAACATATCTACATAGGAAAAAAAGCTTAGTTCCTTGTCTGCACCTTATAAGTATGTGTATACTGTATATGAGGAAAGAAAAGGCACCAGCTTCTGTGTGATTATGTGTTACTGCTGTGTGTAATGGGCTGCACTGCAGCTACAAGGTACCAATTATTTCTGGATCGGAAGATCTCAAATGGTTTCTCATGAACTCTAACATAGAGGATAAAAGTGCATAAAGAAAATGTTATTTGCCCAATAATTGTATTATTGCTTTATAACATAATGGCCATCTGTGATTAGACTTGTCTGCAGACACCTACAGATAAGACAAATGGTGGAGTTTAGTTAGTGAAAAACAAATGCAGCAAACAAGATGTTGATTTGTTTTAAAAATGCTTAGTTTTGTCTAATATGTTATTCTATAGCAAAACAAAAGTCTTACAAGGGATTTACTGACCCTTTAAGCATTTTTGGGGCAGGGCCGTGCATATTACTCAAGCAGAAATTATTGGTCTGGGAGTTACAAGGTGGTTAGAGCGTGACTAGAATGTCAGGGTCCTGGCTGGGAGGGCTATTTTGTACCTCTGCATCAGCACAATGGGAATGCAATCTGAAAAATTGTTTTTGTTTTTTTTTCAAAACCATGCACCCCCAAAGAATTGATGATTTTATATGTATTTCATTCAATAAATTTGATTACTCATTTTGGCCTATTTTGATGGGCATATCTTTTTCTTGCACATATTTTCAGTACATAATTCTGGTTTAATAGAAAGTTAAAAAAATTGAGTTATTTTTCAACTATCAAAGTTGTACCCAGTTAAAACAAGGTCTTTAGGATATTTATTAAAGGTTGCAACAAATGTATATTTGCTTGGATGCTGTCAAATTCTTATTCATAGCGGATTAGTAATACTTTAATTTAGGTAGTCGCAATGTGGGTGGACGGCAGATTGGGGGTTGATAGGTTTATTTAGTGTTGGCGATATCGGGGGTGGCGGTTTAGGGGTTAATAACTTTCATTTAGTGTTGGTGACGTGGGTGGGCGGTGGATTAGGGGTTAATAGTTTTATTTAGTGTTGGCAATGCGGGGGGCACCGGATTAGGGTTTAAATCTTTAATTTAGTGTTGGTGATGTGGGTGGGTGGCGGATTAGCGTTAATAGGTTTTATATAGTATTTGCGATGCGGGAGGATGGCAGTTTAGGGGTTAATAGGTAGTTTATGGGTGCTAGTGTACTTTGTAACATTTTTGTTTTGCAAAATCCATAACTACTGGTCTCTGATCGCGGAATGGATCGTGGCGGTATAAGCTGTAACGCTAGCGTAATAGCCTGACCACACAACCTGTAATACGGGATACCTGAAAATTCCACACTCAAAAGCCATTTTTTGAGTGTGGAATGGATCGTTGCGGTAAAGGCTAAACGCTAGAGGTATAGCCGTACCGCCGCGACTTGCAATACGGGTGAGCTGAATATTCCGCTCGCAAAGGCCAATTTTTTTGTGGTATAGCCGTACCGCACAACTTGTAATCTAGGCCTAACTGAGAAACTGCTTTTTTGGTAAAAAGTTATGTTAGGCCATAGTTTGTACAACCCCGTTTTGCATTGATGGTCTATGCAAACATTACAATATCTTAGCCTATTATATACCATGTTTACAGTAATACAAAGGGAAGGTCACTGAAACTGTAATTTTATCACTAGTGATGAAACCACAAAGGGGTTAAACGTATTTAAAGTATTCTCTCAGGATCCCCAGAGAAATGAACGTATAACACAGAATCCACAGAGGGAAACACACAGTGGGTTGTGCAACTACAGCTGCCGATTGGGTCACTGGCACTTCTTTCCATTCAGGACCACCAGTACTTTTGTGCACAATACTTCATTATTCAGCTAAACAAATCATTAATAAGTAAAATATATAAATCAGAGAGAGAGGTGTCCTAAAAACACACACATCTCAAAATGCATGAAAAGGAAACTCCTCCCAGGAAAAATGAGCCTGGCCAGATTTGTGGTCGGAGAGCAAAAGCTGCTGTTTAAGCAAAATAGTCTTCCTGGGTTTTATACTGACGTCCAAAATGAAGCTGCATCCCAGAAGAACGAGGGTTTTGGACTTAAAGTGAATCTGAATTTTCTTGGAAAATAAACTATAGATTAGAAAGACTTACAAGGTTTTAGGTCAAAGAAAACATCATTGTGGGAGTAATTTAGTTGTTCACGTCATTCTATTATTGCTGTTATATATCATACAATATGACACCTCTCACAGATTCGGGTAAAGATATTGCATTATTTGCACAATCCGTAAAAGAGTCCTAAATCTCAGAAAGTGTTTAACTTATTTATAAACAAAAAATACAAACAAATGAGGTGCCACAATATCAAAAAAAGAAGAAAAAAGACAAATATGCATTATGATTACACTTGTTATCACGCCGTCGCATCATTTTATTTTGTTTCTATAAAGTTTTGATCATTTTATTTCAGGGATTGAGAACTCTGTAACCCGGTTTTGGAAAAATTCCCATTAATTAAACTGGTACCATGAGGCAGGCAAGCAATCTTCATACAGTCTTGACGCATGGGCAGCTGGAGTATTCCGCTGGTTGGCGACAGTGTTGCTGAGTTGTAGAGGTCTGAGATTTTGAGGCAGCTTATAGGCCTCAGGATTTATAGGGGCTGTCTTTAAGAGGGGTGTGGTGGGTCAGGGAGGAGTCTAATGGCCTGTTGGTGTGTGATTGGCTGATGATATCACCTTATCATGACCAAACAAATGCATTAACCATAGCAACACTAATGGCCATCATCCAGAATTTGCCTTTACCCCTGGAACACCCATCAAAAAAGCACCCCAACTGCAAACCCACCACAAAATTACTCTTTCTCCTATATTTCTTCTATGCCACAATAAACCTTAAGAGAAAATGCACCAGAAATGGCCCAGCACCTAAGGAACCCCTTCCTTGCATGGGCTCCAGTGCACAAACCTATAGCACCTAAAGGTTCCCCAGTACCTTAATGACCACCCAGTATCTAAGTGTGTGTAGCTAGGAAAGGTTAAACCTTTTGCATCAACACTCTGGAATTAAGAAAATATACTACTAGGGAAGCACATTAGCTTGTTTTCTGTAGTTTTTTTAACTGCTGTGATTGGATTATTTTAATTGGTGGGTGTTAAATGTTATTGTATTGGGAAGTAGGGGAAAGTGGATGTGTGTGTGTGGGGGGGGGGGGTAATTTGTGTGCTAGGGTGGGGTAGCATGAGATTTCATGAGAGGGATTGCTTTAGGGTGGGTCCATTTGATGCTGAGGTTTGCAGTTGGTGATCATGTAGAGAGGTAACATAGGTATTAGCGTAAGAGACTAATTAATGACTGGAATATGCATGTAGGCTATCCTACATAATAATTAATGCCTGTGATAAGCATAAGGCTATCCTAAATGCTAATTAATGAATGGGATAACCATAAAACTATCCTACATACTAATGAATGTGTAACTTAACCATAAGGCTATCCTACATACTAATTAATGCTTGGAATACGGATAAGACTATCCTACGTACTAATTAATACCTGGGATAAGCATAAGACTATCCTACATACTAATGAATGCGTAAAATAACCTAACTTATGCCTGGAATAAGCATAAGGCTATCCTACATAATAATTAATGCCTGCGCTAATCATAAGGCTATCCTACATGGTAATTAATGCCTGGGATAACCATACGACTATCCTACATACTAATGAATGCGTAACAGAACCATAAGGCTATCCTATACATTAATTAATGCCTGTGCTAATCATAAGGCTATCCTACATACTAATTAATACTTGATATAACCATAAGACTAGCCTTCAAACTAATTAATGCCTGGGATAAGCATAGGCTATCCTACGTACTAACTAATGCCTGGGATAAGCATAATGCCATCCTAAGTACTAATTAATGCCTGGGATAAGCATAAGGTTATCCTACATACTAATTATTGCCTGGGATAAGGATAAGACTATCCTACATACTAATTAATGCCTGGGATAAGCATAAGGCTATCCTACATACTAATTATTGCCTGGGATAAGGATAAGACTATCCTACATACTAATTAATGCCTAGGATAAGCATAAGGCTATCCTACTTACTAATTAATGCCTGTGACAAGCATAAGGCTATCCTACATACTAATTAATGCCTGGGATAAGCATAAGGCTATCCTACTTACTAATTAATGCCTGGGATAAGGATAAGACTATCCTACATACTAATTAATGCCTGGGATAAGCATAAGGCTATCCTACTTACTAATTAATGCCTGGGATAAGGATAAGGCTATCCTACATACTAATTAATGCCTGGGATAAGCATAAGGCTATCCTACATACTAATTAATGCCTGGGATAAGCATAAGGCTACCCTACACACTAATAAATGCCTGGAGTAAACATAAGGCTATTCTATGTGAAAATAAAAAGTGATAAACTAAATAATACACAAATTTAAAAGTAACAATGATATATAGGGTGTAAGGATATCGGTGATCTGTGGGAATCCTCCTATATTCCAGTTATTGAAGTGATTCAAGTGGTTTCTTGCCTCAAAAACAATAAAGGAAAAATATAGTGCAATACAATTTGGTGAAAAAGAAATATCTTCACATTCGTAGTCCCACCAAGGGGTTATATCACACTTTGCTGAGCCTACCAGGCTCTAGGTACAGACGCACAACCGGTTTTACACTGCCAGGTAACCAGTATACAGACATCCCAACCTGCAAAAACTCATTTCAGGGAGGTGACTTCACCCACTACTTCGCCGCCACCCCCCCTCCCCTCCCAGTTATATATTCTACACCTTGAAACCCTAAATAATATAGAGACTTATCATTAAAGTAGCTTCCCACTAAAGTCACATTAAAAAAAGTAGCTTTATTGCACAACCACATACAAGAAACCTATTTTTCAGTGATCGTACGCTTGTTGAATGCTTAAATATTTTAGAATACAAAGTTTAATTACGTGCAGTAAATAAGGTAGTATTTGTGTTTTTATTTTATTAGAATAAGTGGGGGCTTTTTGGTTACTGATGCTTTGAGGGTTCTATAATGTCCCAGCAACTAAAGGCATTCCTTAAAGAAACACTTTTCCGTATTTGGGCCACATTGGATCATGGTACTTGGAGTTTCAGGGAGATTGCAATCCATTTGCTGGCATCAGGGAGCCACTATTACAATCAGGGAGCAGCTATTACATCAGGGAGCCGCTATTACAATCAGGGAGACTCCCTGAACTTCAGGTAGAGTTGGGATGTCTGAGTATATACCAACCGCAAACAGCTGTTTCAGGTATTTAAAATACATAAAATTATTAAAAGCCACAAATATATACGTCAAAGTATACAGTCCCTCAGGTATCGAACCACTAGCAGAGCTTTAAGTGAGAGAGATAACTTATCCTTTGGTAGGGAGGAGAGAAATACCGTGCCACACCGGCTTAGCTGGTTCCCCCTGGGTAAGTAGTAATCTCTCAATCCCTGTCCTGGCGACCTTACTTGTAAACAACGTATAGTGGCGTTCAATTAATGTTCCTGACGTACGTTTCACTGTAAGTGTACGGCTTTTTCAAAGGAAAGTTGGATGGTGTGTGTCTGATTCCCTGGAGTTGAAATATGGTGAAAAGTCCTCTCATTGGTCCTAAATGCTGATGTCATCCTTTTGTGATTGGTTATCACTTCCCTGATCTGGAGTTGCATCCTCCATCTTTAAAAAGGGCAAAGTCCCAATCTGTGCAGTCCGACTCCTCATGTATAAATTGATTGTTTGGGTAAACAGACTTGTTATTGTATTTTTTACATGATGTAATATCTGCACTTATACATAGTTAGGAAAAAACTCAAAACACTTTGAAATACTTATATAGATACATTTATAATAACTTGTACATAGAATCTATATGAAAACCTTTGCAATGAATTATATTAAAAGAATGTTACTTTGTTTTAATTACAATTGTTTAATTTAAGGTAGAATTATTTTTAAGATGGGATTTTTTAATTCCCCAAGTTTACAATCCATATATTTGTGATCTTTTGGGAGATGATTCATATTGGTTTTCATATAATAAATTAAACAGAATGTGGTAAATAAATTACCATACCAAACTGGTATTATGTGAATGGAGTTATAGCACATCTATGTAATTATAATAGCTGTCACTTTAAATAATTTAAACTACTAACAAAAAATAGATAAAAAAGGGGAAAATACAATGCCTGTATAAAATATGTAAATCTGACTCAAGAATGGATCTTTCTAGTTGGTTTAATGTCTTTTAAAAATGAAATCATTCTAGATTATCTTATGTTTGAAATGAGTAGGAAGCAATGGGTTGATTTCCCATAAAACAATAATGTCTGGCGTACAGATGGCAACACACCTTATACTACTACTGACAAAGTAGATTAACTTTATAGCATAACATTAATATAGAAAGTGGTGTAGGTCAAAGTCTTTGTTCAAAACCTGCAGTAGCATAGTATCCAAAATGTAAATCCACTTCATCTCTAGTTGTCCTAAGCTTTGTAACCTATCTCCGCCCCTCCAGTTCTGAGAATCTTTCCTAATACCAATAAATTCTAAATGTTTTGGGTCCCTATTATGAACTTTATCAAAATGTGCTGGCACTGTATGTTTTTTGAAACCTGTTTTTATGTTGTATACATGTTCATTGATTTTAGTTTTTAATAATCGAGTAGTTCTCCCTATATAAAATAAATTGCATGAACAACGTAACATGTACAACATATTTACTATTACATGAAATAGTTTCTGTTATGTCAAATTTCTTCCCATCTTTAGAGAAAAAATATTTATGACTCTTTTAGTTGTCTTTGTGTTCTGACATGCATTACAAGAATGACACTTTACAAATCCCATTTGTGCTGTCTGTAGCCAATTTAAATCTTTATCTCTAATAAAGCTTTTAGTTGACTGGTCCTTTATATTAGGCACTTTTCTATATACAATATTGGGTCTTTCATCCAAAATGGTTTCCAATATAGGGTCTCTAAATAGTATCTTCCAATGGTTATCAATAATATCCTTAATTTGATTATATTGTGAACTATGTCTTAATACTAGTGGACCTATTGTTTTTTTTTTGGGACTCCAACTGTTCAATTTTTATATTTTAAAAGATCTTTACGTTCCATTTTTTCCCACTTCTCTTATAGTTTTAATTATTGAAGTTTCTTCATAATATTTCTCTACAAATCTATATTTTAGAGTATCTGCTGATTTAAGAATAACTGATTTTCTTTACAATTTTTTAAGCCTAATAAACTGGATTTTGGGAATATTTGAAATACATTTGTGTTGGTGGCAGCTAGTAGTGTTAATAAAATTATTTATGTCCACTTTTTTTAAAAAGGTTTTGCTTTTGATTTTGTATCTTCTACATAAATTTGTAAATCTAAGTACTCTACTCTACGCTGACTGTAATTCCATATGAATCATATAGTAAATTGGTTACTCTCCAAATAGGAGAGAAATTCCTTGAGTAGGTCTACAGATCCTGACCAAATAAAGAAAATATTGTCTATGTAACGGCGATAGGAAACCAGGTACTGTGCCCAGTCATGTTGGCAATACACATAAGATCTTCCCAGTGAGCCATAAACAAATTAGCATAGCTGTGCACAAACCTGGTTTGTCAATAGTTTCCAAAAAATTGTTGAAAGGATATATAAAATCTGGCATTGTCAAAAAAGCCAGTGAAACATAATCTTAAGAGGTCTGAGAAGATGGCGTTGGAGTCTCTTCAGGAGAATCATGATATAGTCATTAGGAACTCTGATAAAGGAGGGAACATAGCTATCCTGAAGAAAAATGATTACTTTTATGAGGCTCTACGCCAGCTTGGTGACACTTCTACATACAAACTCCTCAGTGGGAATCCCACATCGGTGTTTAAGAGAAAACTGATGGAATTGTTGGATGAAAGCATTAATTTGGGAGTGTTTAAACAAGAGGATCTATTGTATTTAAAGGGCCACTGTAAGTAAATATTTTCTATGCCTGTTACTAACTAACTACCCCAAATACGCTTTTTATCAATAGCATTTCATTAACATATCTCTACCGTATATCAGAAATCTTGTCTGCAAATTTAATTGTTTTCCAAACCCACTCCGTGGGTATCCTTTGCTCTGTACCAATCCGTTTACAATACCTAGGTTTCAAAATGGCGCTTTAAACACAAAGTTATTGGTTTAAGTATTTTGAACATGCAGTGCTGAAAATAGTGGGCAGGATAACGTGACATCATCGGCGAATAAAAGATATAACTTTTAGAATGTTATGAAACTTCGTTTTGGAGAAAATATAGGTCAGTAGGTTTTAATTAATGTTTATTAACTTTAATATGTTAGTTGTTTAGCTTAAAAATTATAACAGAAAGTAATCCTTTAATACCGGAGTTTCCCATCACACCTTTATTTCACTATTTGCCGAAGGTACATAAGAATCCGGAATGGCCACCAGGAAGAACCATTGTATCATGCATTGGGTCTTTACTTGAGCCCTTATCTGAGTGGTTGGATTCTATC
Organism: Bombina bombina; assembly: GCF_027579735.1. Classification (NCBI taxonomy): domain Eukaryota; kingdom Metazoa; phylum Chordata; class Amphibia; order Anura; family Bombinatoridae; genus Bombina; species Bombina bombina. The sequence continues at coordinate 32,425,274 of NC_069499.1, read as the reverse complement.
CTTCAGCCAATAATGAAAGGTTTGTACAGTTATTTTAGAGATTCATTTCATTTACTTGAAAGTCTCAAAGAGTTTAAATGGAGAAAAGGTTATTCATGGGTAGTGGTGGATATTGCTTCCATATATACCTGTATACCTCATGGGTTGGGGCTGGGAGCTGTTAGATATTTTTTGGATAAATTCTCCGCCTATGATGATGATGTTAAGGTATATATTTGTTCCATTTTGGAATTTGTCTTAACTTATAATTTTCTAATGTTCGATGACAAATTCTATTTACAGTGTTGTCTAACGTCAATGGGGGCAAAATTTGCCCCCTGTTTTGAAAACTTGTATGTAGGCTTTTGGGAATTAAGATACATGTACAACATTAACCTCTTAAGGACATATGACGGAATTTTTCCGTCATAAAACAATTGAGCAAACTGAAAGCTGTGTCCTTAAAGGGTTAATTATAGTGAGCACACTAAAAATGTGCTGTACTATAGGAGATTCATTGATGATCTCATATTGATCATCGGTGAGACATTTGATGAAACAAGTTTTGACACTTTTCTTGCCTTTCTTAATGACAATGACATGTATTTGAAATTTGTTGGAGGCTACCACTCTCTGAAAATTGACTTCTTGGATGTGACATTGGAGGGTGATGTGGAGAATAAGAAAATAGTGTTGAAAACCTTTAGAAAACCCACAGCGTGGAATACTATTCTCCATACCAAGGGGATAGTTTATCAGATTGAGGCGTAACACCCATGATAATGTGGTATACATGCAGCAGGCTGATGAATTAATTAAGAGATTGGTAGCTAGGGGATATGAGCTAAATGAGTTAGAAAAAACTAAATTAGAAATCAGCACAGTGACAGTACAGAATAAAGTAGAAATAAGTGTTGGTAGCTCTTTTAGCGAAAATATTGTATTCACTACAGAATACACTAACCAATTCCCACAGATAGTAAAAATCCTTAAGAGAAATTTACCAATACTTTTAGGTGACAGCATACTACAAAAGTATGTTGATAAATGCAAATTTGTTCGAAAGAAACCAGTAACTTTGGCATCCAGATTGGCCCCTAGTAGGGTTTCGAATGTAATGACCACCAGGGGTGTTCAATGGCTAAGAAGGAAAGGATGCTTCAGATGTGGAGCAAGAACTTTCTTAACATGTAGTATGATGGAAGTGACAAATGTATTCAGATCTTCTGTGGACAAGGGGACCTATGATATTGGATTTTATGCTAACTGTAAGACTGCTTTTGCAGTATATTTATTAGAGTGTAACATTTGCCATATTCAATATGTAGGTAAGACGACAAGGGAGGTTAATGTGAGAGTAAGGGAACATGTGAATGATGTCAAGAATTATTGTAAGGATTCAACAGTGGCTAGGCACTTTAATCTTGTTCACTTTACCAGTATTGGCGATTTTACGGTAAAAATTATTGATGTGGCAAAAACCCCTCCTAGGGGTGGTAATAAATATAAAATACTTGATAAAAAGGAATTGTATTGGATATACATATTAAAGACTAGAATTCCTAATCGTTTAAATCTTGAGTGGGATATTAGTTATTTTGTATAAATATTCTCTGAAATCTTACCATTGTGTCTAGATTTCAGATTTTGTAAATTTGCTTCCATGATTATTAAAGGGACAGTCAAGTATAAATTAAACTTTCATTATTCAGATAGGACTTTTAATTTTAATCAACTTTACAATTTACTTTTATCAGCAAATTTGCTTTTTTCTCTTGGTATTCTTAGTTTAAACTAAACATAGGTAGGCTCATATGCTAATTTCTAAGCCTTTGAGGGCTGCCTCTTATCACATGCTTTTTAAATCTCTTTTCAACACAAAGAGACAGAAAGTACACGTGGGTCATATAGATAACACTGTATTCAGGCACAGGGAGTTATTTAAGATCTAACACAACACAATGCTAAATTTAAGACAATAGATAATAAACAGTCACAGTCATGTGATCAGGGGGCTGGAAGAAGGTTCCTAGATACAAGGTAATCACAAAGGTAAAAAGTACATTAATATAACTGTGTTGGTTATGCAAAACTGGGGAATGAGTAATAAAGGGATTATCTATCTTTTAAAACAATAACAATTCTATGGTTGACTGTCCCTTTAAGTGTGTATACACAGAAGAATATAATATCATCAATATTTGTCTTTTTTGAATTTTTTGAATGTTTTGAAAGTAATGTTGCAACAATGGAGTCTTTATGTAATGAAACTTTATAACATTTGTTGATCACAGCGTTCACCCATGTATATGTATATTCATAAAAGCTGCAAATTTGTGATATTATTTATATTACTGTTATATTGTTATGCAGACTGAGTACTGACTTAGTTAGTTATCCACTAATATCGATTTATGACAATATGTCTAAGACAGTTGATTAGCGTAACATTGTTTAGAATAATATGTTGTTTAGAATAATAATATGTTATTCTGGATGTAATGGAAGTTACTTACCACTAATATGCAATCATTTTTCATATGCAGTCATTTGTCATATACAATCCTTGTCTTAATGTTCTTTAGTAATCAATTAATGGTGCTTATTTAAGGCAATTTCAACAAATGAATGTGTAATAGTGATATTTCCTAGAAAGTTTTCTCTGTATATCATTATCTGGATAGCAACGATGACATACTATACTATATTATTTTAATGTTTTAAGTGTCGATAGGATTTAGGCATTAAAGAGTTAATATGTTAACATCTGTGACCAGTATAAAGGAGGGTCATATGTGTTTTATCCTCAGTATATGAAGAAGCGCCACTAGAGGGCATGAAACGCGTCAGACAAACTGACCATGTTTGTATCTTTACCTGTATGTTGGAATAAACTTCTTTTTAATCTCACTGCTAAGTGCTGCCGGACATTTTCTTCAATACATAAATAGACACAGTCTGTCTCTATTATTTACCATTTAGATTGAGATGCTACATTTATTTTAAATTGCTATAATTACAGCTGTGTTGTTTGATTTGTATTGACCTAAATAAACTGTAAATATGCACAGAATTCCTGTACCAGTCTTTCTAACTTTTGACACATATTTTTCCTGCTGAAACAATTCACTGTTAGGAAATATATCATCAGTATAATCACAGAGCGCAAGAGAAATTAAAGAAGAACCCACAAGACCTGCATTTGGCTCAAGCATGCGTGGAGAATTAGGGTGAACCCCAAAATGACAATGTGCTAGATGCCCTGACATGTCAAGCTAGTGCCTTGTTTTATTTCTACACAGAATAATGGGTGAGCTAAAGAATCAAATGGGAAGATTTAAAAAACGGTTAGAAATGGATATTATAAAAGTCCCCATAAGTGCCCCTGTACACTTGATATTGATGTTTAGCGACCTGCATATATTAGGGCTGAAGAGACCATAGTGTCTGCTGTTTACCATACACAAAGGGGGTTCTGTGCTTTTCAGAGGTGTTCTCCACAGAATCTCCTTCTCTAGGACCTTTACATTTAAATGAAACATCTTATGGTTTAGGGTCTGGTGTTTAGGAGCTGTGCTGTCTAATTAGTGGTCTGTTTCTCTTCTGTTTAATTGCTGCCAATAGCCTGGAACACAGGTTATGTACAGTCTCTGTTTAAAGGTCAACGTTTCTCCAAAGTTCAGAATAATCATGTGACTAAGCAAAACTGTAGTGTCACTAAGTCATCAGCCCTAGAGAAGACCAGTGTAATACTCAATGGGTGGAATATATGTACGTGCGTAAGTCATCAGCCCTAGAGGAGTCCAGTGTAATACTCACTGGGTATTACAGCTAATAGGATTTCAGTAGCTCTCATCCAATCGGCTGATTTGAATTTGAAGAATCTAATCAGCCAATAGGAATGCAAGGGACGCCATATTTAAATGCGTACCTTGAATTCAATATTCAGTGTATGGCGACGATCGTACAAAGGGGATCCTCCATGCTCCATGGCTCCACGGTCGCCGGTCCTGCTCCGCACTAATCTCCGCTCCGTGCCGGCATGGTCCTGGATGAAGAAGGAAGAGGTCCCCGCTTGGAAGAAGATGTCGGCCGATTGGAAGAAGACTTCACCACCTGGAACAGGACCTTCTCCCAGACTTCAGCAATGGTGAACACCTATTTGACTTTTTGATTTTTGGGGGGTTTGTTTATTTTAGATTAGGGATTTCTGGGCACTCTTAAAAGAGATGAATGCCCTTTTAAGGGCAATGCCCATTCAAATGCCCCTTTAGGGGCAATGGGTAGTTTAGGATTTTAGTGTTAGTTTTTTTTTATTTTGGGGGGTTTGGTGGGTGGGGGGATTTACTGTTAGAGGAGGGACTTAGTATTTTTTTAAGGAAAAGAGCTGTTTAACTTAGGGCAATGCCCTACAAAAGGCCCTTTTAAGGGCTATTGGTAGTTTAGTATTAGATTAGGGGGTGTTTCTATTTGGAGGGGGGTTATTTTCATAGGGATTAGGTTTTTATTTTTGATAACTTTGTTTATTATTTTATGTAATGTTAGACTTTTTTATTTTTTGTAATCTTAGATTAATTTAAATTTAGTTTTTTTATTTTTAAGTAATGTTGTTGTTTTTTTATTTTAATTGTAACTTAGTATTTTTTAATTTAGGTAATTGGGGTTAATTTAGGGCGTGTTAGGTTAGGGGGTTTAGTAATTTAATTAGTTATTTGCGTTGTGGGGGTTTGGCGGATTAGGAGTTAATAGATTTATTAGGATTATTGCGTTGAGTGGGTTTGGCGTATTATGGGGTTAATAGTTTTATTAGGTTTGTTGCGATGTGGGTTAATGGTGGATTAGGGGTTCATATACTTTATTAGGTTTATTGCGATGTGGGTTAATGGCAGATTAGGGGTTCATATACTTGATTAGGTTTATTGCGATGTGGGTTAATGGTGGATTAGGGGTTCATATACTTTATTAGATAGATTGCGATGTGGGTGAATTGCGGATTAGGGGTTAATAGCATAATTAGGCTTATTGCGTTGTGGGGGGTTGTCGGTTTAGGGGTTAATACTTTTATTATTAGTTCCGATGTGGGTTTCATGGCGGATATAGAGGTTTTACGTGTCAGGTTTATTTTTGGGAGGCGGGTTAGACTTTTATGGGAGATTTGACATTTTATTTTTATTTTCTTAGGCACTGGCAGTTTCTAACATGCCGTAAGTCACTGGCAACTCCAGAAATTTGTATTTGCACACATTTCTGGACATCGCTAGTTTATTCGACTTACGGCACTTTATGAACTGCCGGCGGGGTTTATGTAATACCCCGATGTGCGAGGTGAAATTACGGGCGGTGCAGGTTTCAGCAGTTGCGCTGCAGCTTGCGCCATATATGTAATTTTGCGTGCTGTCGGCATTCAGCAATGTCTGGCAGACATGACACGCTACAGCGTATCATGTCCGCCAGACTTTGATAAATTGGCCCCCTTTTCTCTAAAGCTCCCTGCTCAGCAAGTGTCTCCAAATTATCGTTCAGTGCTACAAGGTCTTTCACAAAAAGTCTGTAAAGCTAAATGCTACCTTTACTGCTGCGTATTTACTTAATACTATCAATACAGTTTGAGCTCTATAAAAGAAAAGCTTTAAATCATATTGACAGTACGCATTATTGTTCAAATTAAATGTATCCAGTAATAAACTAATTTAAAGTATGAAGTAAAATTCTTATTTAATACGTGCAGGAAAAAAATTATTTAATGTACACAGGAAAATCATATTTCATGTACAATGTAATGAAATTAATATTTTACCCAAAAGTCAAAGTGTACTTTATTTTTCTATTGCAAAGTGAATTAGTGGGGCTTGGCGAGAAGGCTGATGAGAGATATTTATTGGGCATGTGTGACATTCTCTCACAGGTCACAGAATATTCTCTCGGGTCTCTGTGTTTTATTTTGCCAAATATAAGCTGGTAAATTGTCTCAAAAATATACAGTGCTGTGGATTTCAGTTCACTTATTGTACTGACTTCCTGTGGTTGACCTTGGGCTAAACCATTTTTAATATTTTTTATTTAAGTCTTTTCTGTGTTTAACGCTGGCCTGGCTGACTGTACCCCTTTCATGACGGTTGATACTGAAACATGAACTGCTACTGTCACCCTTCAAGTTATTCCTTAAAGGGACATTAAACACTAAATAAATGCAAGATAGAATAATGCATTCAAAGAAAAGATTATCTGAGAAAAATGTAGATGTATTTTTTAACGTTTCATTAGTTAATATTGACAAATTAAGTGTTAAGTTGTAGTGTCTATAAAACAATGGGAGCTGCCATGTTGTAACTTAGGTTACCTTCTCTGCTGTGGCCAATTAGGGACAGTTATAAATAGGTCACTAGAGTGAGCAGCCAATGACTGTGTAGAATATAACAGTGTTCTGTACTTCTAACAGGAACTGAAAAGCTCACGTGTTTTAGAATGAAACAGGAAAAGGGGAGACATTCAAAATTACCATAAAGGATGTTGTTTCTATCTATTTACACCCAACCAAGGCTTGTAAGTCCTATTCTTGGCTATGATAGTAGCGTCATATGACACACAACCGTGAGCTCTATTACCGCAGCTTGGCTAGCATGAAGTTCTAGATAAAGTGTTGCTAAATGGTTCAGGTAATAACATTTTTATAATCTGGACATTTGGATTTTAAATAGAAACTACTGGAGGGACCCTTTATGGCCCCCCAAGATTTAGGCTGGACATGCCTATTTTAAAGTAGCATTTCTGGGCAAAAATAAATTTAATGATTGGGATAGAGGGGGCACTTTAAAAATTTGATCATAAAAATTAAATAGAATTTCCTGCTCTGTCTGAACGCCTTCTATGCATTTTGTGCTACATTATTGACAGTTTGGACCTGGAGAAATGTTATATGCAGAATAAAACTATGCTAATGATCTCCAATCTTCAAGTGTCTAACTCTTGCCAGTTTTGCTTTCGTTGGACTGAGTGATATTATTTCTTTGACTTTCACACTGTGGTCAGCGGAGATCCCCATCATATTCCATAAAAGCTCTCACAGCTGCGTATTTCCTATTCATTTCTCGAGGGACGTTCCCCACGCCCGGATCAGGATGTTGTCTAGGTAAGTTAAATTCACAGCATTTTTCTGCTGACTCTAAATGTGCTTCAATTTTGACTCCCAAATGAATCATTTCAAAGAACACGTTTAAAGCCAACATATGTTTTTCATCAAATTAATTTTTTTTTTATAAATAAAATATCTGCTGAAATGTCTACTTTGTGTCCTGTCTTGTAAGTATGTAAATATCTATAATGAACACATTAAATACAAATAACAAGAAACATTTTATTTCAAGAAAATTGCATTTTTATTAACTACAGGGAAAATCGATTTTTATTTTATGATTCAGAAACTCCAATTGACTTCCATTCTTTAATTTATTTCATTCTCTTGGTATCCTTTGTTGAAAAGCACACCTCGGGAGCAGCAATGCACTACTGGGAGCTAGCTGATTGGTGGCTGCACATAAATGCCTCTTGTCATTGGCTCACTCTGTGTGTTCAGCTAGCTCCCAGTAGTGTATTTGTGTTTCACCAGGAACAGGATACCAAGAGAATGAAGTCAATTTGATAATAGGAGTAGATAAGAAAGTTGTTTAAAATTGTATTTTCTATGTGAATCATAAAAGAAAAAAAAGGTTTCATGTTTCTTTACATTGCTTGCTTATTGTAAAATACGTCAGAGACTGAATACAAAGTTTTATGAACCAGTTACATTTTTAATTTTAAAGAGATATGAAACCTAACATTTTTTTTTAGTTTTTTTTAATAATATTTTTTTTTTTATTGAAAACAATATCAACAGAAAATATACAGTTAAGTCCAGCCTTGAAGTTAGATACATCTGTACATTGTTGTGACAGACTCTTCTGTCAGTACTGAAAGAGTTAACTTTGTTCAGCTTTAAGAAGCTATTTTCTAAAGACAAAGTTGCTAGCCTCAGCTATTGTGTACTGTAATTAAGTTTTAGTGATAAACATTCACATTGTTTAATCACATCCAGAGAGCAGACCCAAGTGATAAGAAAGGCTCAAGTGTGTCTTGTGTTTAACTTGTTTATCTGCTTAAGTAATGTAATTCTATTGTGGCATGTCAAAGGGCGTTTTCCCTCTATCTAATGTACAATATTCTTTCAACCCCCCATCTGGTGTCAGACCTGCATAAATACTGGGCATATAGCCCTCAATAAAGTGCATTCTGTTTTAACCTTCAACGTGGAGCCTGGTCTCATGTTTGAGGGGGGAATTAGCTGGGTTGTGAGTTGCTGATCCCATATTCAGGACATCGTTCATCTGGTATTAACCCTCGGTATCCGGGATATACCGTAACAATTGGTGGCAAGCGACGGGATGATCCTTATCGCCCAGAAGAGCAACTACACAAGCCAGTAACCTCAGGAAGAGGGGGATTATTACAATACTGGCTAAGATGGAAGGAGTACCAGGGACCGAAGGAACCAATGGGCCCAGCATATCAGACAGAACCCCCGAAGAAGCAAGCTTTGATCGGGCGGTTAAAATAAGACTGGCACATTATGGCCCCAAACCATCTGCGGAAATTATCGACCGGGTCATAGCCGCTGTGGAGGCCAACCTACTTCGCCAAAGCGGCGCTGCAGCAGCCCAAGTCACAGCAACCCCAGTGGAAAAGAGAAAAGTACATTTTGCAGCTTTTAAAAACTTCCTGGAAACAGAAGGAGAGATTGATGGGTACCTTGCGGATTTTGAGAGGCAATGTGCACTACACCAGGTACCCGCAGAGGACTGGGTCACGATATTATCCGGAAAATTATCCGGCCAGGCCAGAGAGGCTTTTCGGTCCATTCCAGATGAGTAAGTCGGGGATTATAATACTGTAAAAAAGGCTCTGCTCTCCAGGTATGCGGTTACACCGGAGGCATACCGGAGGCGGTTCAGAGACACTGTTAAATTAGCTGGTGATTCCTATGTTGAGTGGGCATATAAGGTGCACCTCACAGCATCTTACTGGATTGCGGGGTGCCAAGCCGTATCTGGGGAAGAGGTGCTGCAGCTATTCCTGTTGGAACATTGCTTTGACAAGTTATCAGCAGGAGTTAGAGAGTGGGTTCGGGACCGTAAACCCTCCACCCTGCATGAAGCGGCTCGCTTGGCAGATGAGTATACGGATGCCCGCAAACTGGACACTGCTACCACTAAGCCCCCTGCTAGAGTGGAGTACAGACCCCCAGTCACCCCAGCAGCTGCCAGTTACCAACCCCCGGCGCACCGCTATACCACATGGCCTCCAGCCACGAACTACCCTCAGAGAGCCCGGTTCAATTCGCGGGGCTACTCACAACCTATTCGGTGCTTTGGATGTAAGCAACTAGGGCACAAAAGAACAGAGTGTCCCCTAAATGTAGCGAACCAAGCACAGTCCTGGAGAAGACCCATCGGCGGAATCCAACGTAACCCTCAGCCTGCGGCCCCCTACGTAGAGGAGCAAGAATGTTGGGGCATCCTACATGAAGCAGACCTTGTGCAAGCTGCCCACCGGAATAACCGGCAACTGGTTAAAGTGAATGGGAAGGAGGTCAGTGGTCTACGGGATACTCGTGCTACCATGACCTTGCTTCAAAAGAACTTGGTGTCTGAGAAAAAGCACACTGGAGACACTGTGGCTGTGAGGGTAGCAGGGGGCGCTGTGTTCTGCCTACCTGTTGCCCGGGTACATTTGGATTGGGGAGTGGGCGCTAGACCTGTGAATGTGGGGGTCATGAAGGACTTACCAGCTGACGTTCTCCTTGGAAATAACTTGGCCCCCCTTGTTTCTGCCTACGTTCCTATGGGTCCCGCCGATGTTAACCCTGTGACTACCCGTGCCCAGATCTGTGCAGCAGAGACTGACCCACCTGCTGCTAAGCCCCAGGATGCTGAGCTCAGTAAATCTCTATCCGCTATTGATACGTGGAAGTCCCGTTACAATGCGCTGATGAAGGAGAAGAGTCAAGTAGAGGATGAAATGGTCACGATAAACAATCACGTAATAGTGCTAGCGGGAGAGAAGAGGAGCCCAGAGGAAAAAGCACGTTTAGAACGGGAATCTCTGCTAGACAAGCTGCACCGACAGACTGCAGAAAACACCAGCTTGAGAGTGGAACATGAAACATTAACCCCTTAATGACCGGACCATTTTTCAATTTTCTTACCCTTAATGACAATGGCTATTTTTACATTTCTGCAGTGTTTGTGTTTAGCTGTAATTTCCCTCTTACTCATTTACTGTACCCACACATATTATATACCGTTTTTCTCGCCATTAAATGGACTTTCTAAGGATACCATTATTTTCATCATATCTTATAATTTCCTATAAAAAAAATATAAAATATGAGGAAAAAATTGAAAAAAACACACTTTTTCTAACTTTGACCCCCAAAATCTGTTACACATCTACAATCACCAAAAAACACCTATGCTAAATAGTTTCTAAATTTTGTCCTGAGTTTAGAAATACCCAATGTTTACATGTTCTTTACTTTTTTTGCAAGTTATAGGGCCATAAATACAAGTAGCACTTTGCTATTTCCAAACAACTTTTTTTCAAAATTAGCGCTAGTTACATTGGAACCCTGATATCTGTCAGGAATACCTGAATATCCCTTGACATGTATATATTTTTTTTTAGAAGACAACCCAAAGTATTGATCTAGGCCCATTTTGGTATATTTCATGCCACCATTTCACCGCCAAATGTCATCAAATAAAAAAAAAAGTTCACTTTTTCACAAATTTTGTCACAAACTTTAGGTTTCCCACTGAAATTATTTACAAACATCTTCTGCAATTAAGGCACAAATGGTTGTAAATGCTTCTTTGGGATCCCCTTTGTTCAGAAATAGCAGACTTATATGGCTTTGGGGTTGCTTTTTGGTAAGTAGAAGGCCGCTAAATGCTGCTGCGCACCACACGTAAATTATGCCCAGCAGTTAAGGGGTTAAATTAGGTAGCTTGTAGGGAGCTTGCAGGGTTAATTTTAGCTTTAGGGTAGAGATCAGCCTCCCACCTGACACATCCCACCCCCTGATCCCTCCCAAACAGTTCTCTTCCCTCCCCCACCCCACAATTGTCCCCGCCATCTTAAGTACTGGCAGAAAGTCTGCCAGTACTAAATAAAAGGAGTTTTTCTTTTTTTTAATAAAAAAAAAAAAATGTTTTAGCTGTGATGGACTCCTGCCTTAGCCCCAACCTCCATGATCCCCCCCCCCAGCTCTCTAACCCTCTCCCCTACCTAATTGCCGCCATCTTGGGTACTGGCAGCTGTCTGCCAGTACCCAATTTGCCCCCCAAAAAAGTGTTTTTTTTATTATCTTTTAATACCATTTTAATTTTTTCTGTAGTGTAGCAGCCCCCCACAATACCCCAACCCCCTCCCCCTCCCAGATCCGATATATATTTAATTTTTCCCCCCTCTTCCCACTCATTGGTGTCAGTGTGGGTAGGTAATCGCGCGCGCGCACGCGCACCCGCGCATGCGCGCCCCCCGCACGCTCCCGGCACCCGGCGTGCACATTGCACTAACAGGAGCCGGATGCCGGGTAGCGATGGGCCGCCCACCCGCCTCCCTGTTGCGCTCCCACCCACCAACGAACCGGCCGCATCGCTACCGGTGCAGAGAGGGCCACAGAGTGGCTCTCTCTGCATCGGATGCTTTCTAAAGGGTATTGCAGGATGCCTCAATATCGAGGCATCACTGCAATACCCTGAGAGCTGCTGGAAGCGATTGCGATCGCTTCCAGCACTCTCTTAGACAAGTGACGTACCAGGTACGTCCATTGTCACTAACTGCAAGTTTTTGCAGGACGTACCTGGTACGTCACTTGTCATTAAGGGGTTAAAGACAAACTTAGCGACACTGGAGGAGAAGCTGGCGCTGGCTCATAGTGAGGTGCAGCAACTCAAGGGCACCCTATGTCAGTATGAAGGGATTGTGGATACCTATAAAGAGCAGGTACAAAAATCACGTAAAGAAGTCAATGATATTTTGAAGGACTGTTTAGCCCTAGTCTGGGCACTGAAGAAGTTGAACCCTTATTTATACGGACAGGGATTCTCTCTCATAATGGGAATACAGATGGATTGTCCTGGCAAACTGACATGCCTACCATCTCCTAGTCCGGTCATCCCCAGGTTGACCCGCCAAAGGGTCAAGCCGGGTCTGACGGAGTGTTCCATTAAGAGGGAGCTATGTGACAGACCCTTCTGTCAGTACTGAAAGAGTTAACTTTGTTCAGCTTTAAGAAGCTATTTTCTAAAGACAATGTTGCTAGCCTCAGCTATTGTGTACTGTAATTAAGTTTTAGTGATAAACATTCACATTGTTCAATCACATCCAGAGAGCAGACTTCCAAGTGATAAGAAAGGCTCAAGTGTGTCTTGTGTTTAACTTGTTTATCTGCTTAAGTAATGTAATTCTATTGTGGCATGTCAAAGGGCGTTTTCCCTCTATCTAATGTACAATATTCTTTCAACCCCCCATCTGGGGTCAGACCTGCATAAATACTGGGCATATAGCCCTCAATAAAGTGCATTCTGTTTTAACCTTCAACGTGGAGCCTGGTCTCATGTTTGAGGGGGGAATTAGCTGGGTTGTGAGTTTCTGATCCCATATTCAGGACATCGTTCATCTGGTATTAACCCTCGGTATCCGGGATATACCGTAACAATTGTTATTTCAATTAAAGCAAATAATCATTTGTAATACATTTCCATTCTAGTAAATACAATGGGGCATATGTATCAAGCTCTGAATGGAGCTTGATGCCCCATGTTTCTTGCCAGAAACAGCAGTTATGAAGCAGCGATCACAAAGACCGCTGCTCCATAACCTGTCCGCCTGCTCTGAGGAGGCGGACAGACATCGCCGGAAATCAACCCGATCAAATACGATTGGGTTGATTGACACCCCCTGCTGGAGGCCGATTGGCTGCGAATTTGCAGGGGGCGGCGTTGCACCAGCAGTTCACAAGAGCTGCTGGTGCAGTGCTGAATGCGGAGAGCGTATTGCTCTCCGCATTCAGCGAGGTCTGTTGGACATGATCTGCACTGTCAGATCGGGTCCGACAGGCCTTTCATAAATAGTCCCCATTATATTTAGAAGAAGGGTTGAACTATCTATGAATTGGAGAGGTTCCCTTCACAAAAAAGGAAGAAAGGAGACAAAGAGAGAATTTCCCACATTTCAGATGATTTGAAATTTTTAGAAATTAGGAGATTTAAGAAAATTTAGAAGAATTTAAAAATGTTTCTTTCATGATTCAGATAGAGCAGGGATTTTAAACAACTTTATAATTTACTTCTATGATCAATTTTCTTTGTTCACTTGGTATCTTTTGTTGAAAAGCAGGGATGTAAAGCTTAGGAGCCGGCACATTTCTGGAGCACTATATGGCAGCAGTTTTGCAAGAATGTTACCCATTTACAAGAGCACTATTTGGCAGCACTATTTCCTGTCATGTACTGCTGCAGATGCTACCTAGGTATCTCTTTAACACAGTAAACCAGGGGAATGAAGCAAATTTGATCATAGAAGTAAATTGGAAACTTTTTTAAATGGTCTGTTCTGTCTGAATCACAAAAGAAAATTTTTTGGGGTTTTATATCCATTTAAAGGGACTTTTTAAAAATAGGTAAATTGTACATCACAAACTAAGTACTACTGTGCAACATGTAAAATGCATATTGTTTGCAAAATGTGTGTATTGCAATCCAGGGACATATCCCTTGAAATACTATTTCAATTGCTATGGCTTTTAGGCGCATGATTTCCTTCCCATATCAATCATTCAATGTGCAAAATGTTGCTGGATCAACAATAAATTGATCAATAAAGCAACATACAGTAGGGCAAAAAAGTATTTAGTCAGCCACCAATTGTGCAAGTTCTCCCACTTAAGGCCTGTAATTTTCATCATAGGTATACCTCAACTATGAGAGACAAAATGTGGAAACAAATACAGACAATCACATTGTCTGATTTGGAAAGAATTTATTTGCATATTATGGTGGAAAATAAGTATTTGGTCACCTACAAACAAGCAAGATTTCTGGCTCTCACAGACCTGTATCTTCTTCTTTAAGAGGCTCCTCTGTCCTCCACTCATTACCTGTATTAATGGCACCTGTTTGAACTTGTTATCAGTATAAAAGACACTGGTCCACAACCTCAAACAGTCACACTCCAAACTCCACTATGGTGAAGACCAAAGAGCTGTCGAAGGACACCAGAAATAAAATTGTAGACCTTCACCAGGCTGGGAAGACTGAATCTGCAATAGGCAAGCAGCTTGGTGTGAAGAAATCAACTGTGGGAGCAATAATTAGAAAATGGAAGATATACAAGACCACTGAAAATCTCCATCAATCTGGGGCTCCACGCAAGATCTCACCCCTTGGGGTCAAAATGATCACAAGAACGGTGAGTAAACATCCCAGAACCACATGGGGGTACCTAGTGAATGACCTGCAGAGAGCTGGGACCAACGTAACAAAGGCTACCATCAGTAACACACTACGCCGCCAGGGACTCAGTTCCTGCAGTGCCAGACGTGTCCCCCTGCTTAAGCCAGTACATGTCCGGGCCCGTCTGAAGTATGCTAGAGAGCATTTGGATGATCCAGAAGTGGATTGGGAGAATTTCATATGGTCAGATGAAACCAAAGTAGAACTGTTTGGTAGAAACACAACTCGTCGTGTTTGGAGGAGAGAGAATGCTGAGTTGCAACCAAAGAGCACCATACCTAATGTGAAGCATGGGGGTGGCAACATCATGCTTTGGGGCTGTTTCTCTGCAAAGGGAACCGGACGACTGATCCGTGTACATGAAAGAATGAATGGGGCCATGTATCGTGAGATTTTGAGTGCAAACCTCCTTCCATCAGCAAGGGCATTGAAGATGAAACGTTGCTGGGTCTTTCATCATGACAATGATCCCAAACACACCACCCGGGCAACGGAGTGGCTTCGTAAGAAGCATTTCAAGGTCCTGGAGTGGCCTAGACAGTCTCCAGATCTCAACCCCATAGAAAACCTTTGGAGGGAGTTGAAAGTCTGTGTTGCCCAGTGACAGCCCCAAAACATCACTGCTCTAGAGGAGATCTGCATGCAGGAATGGGCCAACATACCAGCAACAGTGTGTGACAACCTTGTGAAGACTTACAGAAAACGTTTGACCTCTGTCATTGCCAACAAAGGATATATAACAAAGTATTGAGATGAACTTTTGATATTGACCAAATACTTATTTTCCACCATAATTTGCAAATAAATTCTTTCCAAATCAGACAATGTGATTGTCTGGATTTGTTTCCACATTTTGTCTCTCATAGTTGAGGTATACCTATGATGAAAATTACAAACCTCTCTCATCTTCTTAAGTGGGAGAACTTGCACAATTGGTTGCCCCACTGTATAAGTCAAAATTAAACATTCAGATAGAATGTACAATTTGACAACAACAAAAAAATCAACCTACATCTATTGTCAAATTTATTTTTCTTTCTCTATCTGAATCTTTCCTCCTCTCCATGAAAGCATACTGTGGTAGACTCAAGAATGTGCACTATATGGAAGCATACTGTGGTAGGCTCAATAGTGTGCACTATATGGAAGCATACTGTGGTAGGCTCAATAGTGTGCACTATATGGAAGCATACTGTGGTAGGCTCAATAGTGTGCACTATATGGAAGCACACTGTAGTAGACTCAAGAATGTGCACTATATGGAAGCATACTGTGGTAGGCTCAATAGTGTGCACTATATGGAAGCATACTGTGGTAGGCTAAAGAATGTGCACTAAATGGAAGCATACTGTGGTAGACTCAAGAATGTGCACTATATGGAAGCAGTGCAAACTGTAACAATGTTATACATAGCTGCTAACCCTCTGCCTTCTCTAGCTCTGACGTCTGCTTGTTCGGCTAATTCTCAGCTGCTCTAAAGCTACTGCCCGGCCTCAGATTTATTGTGAGACCAATGTGTTATTTTTTGCCATTATTCTGTTTTTTTAATGTTTTGTTTCTGCTATTTTAGTGACAGAATTTCAGTACTGAGATTTATTAAGGGCCCCCCATGCAAACTAATATTCTGATCTATCCTCTTTGTGAGCTTTATGTCAGATGGATAGTTACAAAAAAGGTAACTTTTTCTACACTGATTTTAGCCCACGGTAACCCACCCTCACGCAAGATCTGCGCATAACTTTAAAGTGCAAAAGAAAACCCTCTAGTGTGTCACTATCATTGCACTATTGCTTGGTACATTTAAAGGGGTTAAATGTAGGAAAAGTCAGCTCCAGAGCAGCAATGCACTACTGGGAGCTAGCTGAGAACGTCTGGTGAGCCAATGACAAGGGGATATATGTATAGCCTTGAGAATAAATAAAAAAAATGGCTATTCCCAGCATGGGTTACAAATCTAGTTTACTAAAAAAAATAGATGAAAAAGCTTCATTATACATCCAACACTGTGCAACTGACGCGTTTCAGCCCTCAAGCCATAGCCACTAATCACCAACTCATTGCAGCTTCTAAGCCTACTTACGTAGGCTTTTCAAAAAAGGATACCACAAAGAACAGTCAATTTGAAACTAGAAGTACAGGGAGGGCAGAATTATTAGGCAAGTTGTATTTTTGAGGATTAATTTTATTATTGAACAACAACCATGTTCTCAATGAACCCAAAAAACTAATTAATATCAAAGCTGAATATTTTTGGAAGTAGTTTTTAGTTTGTTTTTAGTTTTAGCTATTTTAGGGGGATATCTGTGTGTGCAGGTGACTATTACTGTGCATAATTATTAGGCAACTTAACGAAAAACAAATATATACCCATTTCAATTATTTATTTTTACCAGTGAAACCAATATAACATCTCAACATTCACAAATATACATTTCTGACATTCAAAAACAAAACAAAAACAAATCAGTGACCAATATAGCCACCTTTCTTTGAAAGGACACTCAAAAGCCTGCCATCCATGGATTCTGTCAGTGTTTTGATCTGTTCACCATCAAGATTGCGTGCAGCAGCAACCACAGCCTCCCAGACACTGTTCAGAGAGGTGTACTGTTTTCCCTCCTTGTAAATCTCACATTTGATGATGGACCACAGGTTCTCAATGGGGTTCAGATCAGGTGAACAAGGAGGCCATGTCATTAGATTTTCTTCTTTTATACCCTTTCTTGCCAGTCACGCTGTGGAGTACTTGGACGCGTGTGATGGAGCATTGTCCTGCATGAAAATCATGTTTTTCTTGAAGGATGCAGACTTCTTCCTGTACCACTGCTTGAAGAAGGTGTCTTCCAGAAACTGGCAGTAGGACTGGGAGTTGAGCTTGACTCTATCCTCAACCCGAAAAGGCCCCACAAGCTCATCTTTGATGATACCAGCCCAAACCAGTACTCCACCTCCACCTTGCTGGCGTCTGAGTCGGACTGGAGCTCTCTGCCCTTTACCAATCCAGCCACGGGCCCATCCATCTGGCCCATCAAGACTCACTCTCATTTCATCAGTCCATAAAACCTTAGAAAAATCAGTCTTGAGATATTTCTTGGCCCAGTCTTGACGTTTCAGCTTTTGTGTCTTGTTCAGTGGTGGTCGTCTTTCAGCCTTTCTTACCTTGGCCATGTCTCTGAGTATTGCACACCTTGTGCTTTTGGGCACTCCAGTGATGTTGCAGCTCTGAAATATGGCCAAACTGGTGGCAAGTGGCATCTTGGCAGCTGCACGCTTGACTTTTCTCAGTTCATGGGCAGTTATTTTGCGCCTTGGTTTTTCCACACGCTTCTTGCGACCCTGTTGACTATTTTGAATGAAACACTTGATTGTTCGATGATCACGCTTCAGAAGCTTTGCAATTTTAAGAGTGCTGCATCCCTCTGCAAGATATCTCACTATTTTTTACTTTTCTGAGCCTGTCAAGTCCTTCTTCTGACCCATTTTGCCAAAGGAAAGGAAGTTGCCTAATAATTATGCACACCTGATATAGGGTGTTGATGTCATTAGACCACACCCCTTCTCATTACAGAGATGCACATCACCTAATATGCTTAATTGGTAGTAGGCTTTCGAGCCTATACAGCTTGGAGTAAGACAATATGCATAAAGAGGATGATGTGGTCAAAATACTCATTTGCCTAATAATTCTGCACTCCCTGTAAATTGAAAAGTGTTGTAAAATTACACGCGCCGTCTGACCATGAAACTTTTAATTTTGAAATTTATGTCTCTTTTTTGTTATACAAAGCTGCTGCAAAGTGCGAAATTCATTAATGTTTATTAACACAGGAGCACTAAGTGACCTTAGAAAAGCAGCAGACATTTCTCACTATAGGCCAGTTCTGATGTGGTTTTTCTCACCGATTCATATATATATATATATATATATACAAAACATGGAAGGGGACTGCGCTCTCAGACTGGACTGGGCACACATCCTATGACCCTGCAACATGTACAGCCCTGGGTGCTCAATAGCACTCACAGGAAGCTGTGCTGTCCCCAGAGTCCCAAGCAGGTAACCCCAGACAGGTCTGGGTGCAAGGCCCATAGGGAAAATTACAAAACAAATTAATACAGCACACAAAGGAAGTCCAGCACTCACAAGCACTCACCTTAGATTAAAAACAAAACTGGAAGAGTTAGTTACCACAATCTGGCCAAATGGGACAAGCCCAGGTACCACGTCAAGGTTATATATATATTATTATTATTTATTTTTAATCATCCATTTTCTGGGACTCACACACAAGTTATGTGTTGTACTCAATAAACCTACACTATTCCTAAATATCACAAAAAGACATTAAACTTTTTATCAAGCAATTAATAATCAGCAGTAACTCTTTTTTTCCCTCTAAACGTTAAAATCACAAACTGTCTGATTCCCCAGATGGCACCAGATCAGCTTACTGAAATGTTTTGATTATTCTCCTCTATTTTGTAATGAAGATATTCAGCACTAGAGGGCAGCCTGCAATGTAGTACTCCAGATGTTTTACTCTTAGTCTATGTCCCTTTAAATCTTCAGCGTCATACGTTTTATTTGCTGCAACCCAGAAAAGCAAAACAGAAATTGGAAGATTATATTCTCCTCTTCAGCTGATTATTTTCTTCTCTGTTTTTGATTGCACTGAGGTAGATTACGAGTTGTGCGTTTGTGTTTTAACGCCATTTCAGCGTTAAAACAGCAACGCAGCCATTACGAGTCTTGTCAGTATAACTGTACCGCAAGCTTTTTAGCCTGTAACGCAACATCAGTCCCGCACTAAAAAAAATGACGTTTTTTAATGGGACTTCCATAGCGCAGCCATTACGAGTTTTGCGGTGAGGCTAAAAAGCTTGCGTTACACCCTATAACGACAAGATCCATACCGCCATCTGAGAGCAGTAGTTTTACGCAACAAAACTGTTACATAAAACTCATAACTAAACTGTTACAAAGTACACTAAGACCCATAAACTACCTATTAACCCCTAAACCGAGGCCCTCCTGCATAGCAAATACTATATTAAAGTTATTAACCCCTAATCTGCTGCTCCCGACATCGCCGCCACTAATAAAATATATTAACCCCTATTCCGCCGCTCCCCGACATCGCCGTCAATATACTAAAGGTATTAACCCCTATTACCTTGCATCCCAACATCGCCCACGCTATCATAAATCTATTAACTCCTATTCTGCCACTCCCCGACATCGCTACCACTAAATAAAGTTATTAACCCCTAAACCTCTGGTCTCCCTCATCACTATCACTAAATAAACTTATTAACCTCTAAACCGCCAGCCCCCCACATCGCAACAACCTAAATTAAACTACCCCTAAACCTAACCGTAACCCTAACACCCCCTAACTTTAACATAATTAAAATAGAGCTAAATTAAAGTTACAATTATTAACTAAATAATACCTATTTAAAACTAAATACATACTTACCTGTGAAATAAAACCTAGGCTAGCTACAATATAACTAATAGTTACATTGTAGCTAGCTTAGGTTTTATTTTTATTTCACAGGTAAGTTTGTATTTATTTTAACTAGGTAGACTAGTTTTTAACTATTTACTATTACTAACTACCTAGTTAAAATAAATAAAAACTTACCTGTGAAATAAAACCTAACCTACCTTACACTAAAACCTACCATTACAAAAAAAATACTAAAATTACAAAAAATAACAAACGAATTATCCAAAACAATAAAAATTATTCCTATTCTAATACCCTGTTAAAAAAAAAACACCCCAAAATAAAAAACCCTAATCTATAATAAACTACCTTAAAAGGACCTTGTGTAGGGCATTGCCCTAAAGAAATCAACTCTTTTTCTACAAAATAAAAAACAAACACCCCCTAACAGTATACAAACCCCCACCCCCAAACCCACAAAATAAAAATAAAGTAAAACCTAATCTACCCATTGCCCTGAAAAGGGCATTCAGCTCTTTTGCTGCCCATTAAAAATAAAAAATGGCTATTCTAAAAAAAAAACACACCCCAAAATTGAAAAAAAAAACATTACACAAAATAACAAACAAATTACAATTCCAAAATAATAACAATTATTCCACCCCAAAAAAACCTTAAAAAAACCTAACACTAACCCCTCTTTAGGTACTCACAGTTGCTGAAGTTCCACTTGAAAGATCTTCATCCAGGTGGCTCCATCTTCATCCACCGTGGGACCGGCATCTTCTTCATCCCTGCGGAGGCGGAGCGGTCGATGCGAAGGTCCAAGGCGGAGGTCCAGGCGAAGGTCCAAGGCGGAAGTCCAGTCGGAGGTCTATCCATCCGACGTGAAGGTCCTCTTCATGCAATCGTCTGCCACACAGAATTTAAATCAGCCTATAGGAATAAGGGCTGCTAAAATCCTATTGGCTGTTCAAATCAGCAATTGGATTTAAGCAGCTCTCATTCCTATTGACTGTTCAATTCATCCAAGATGAATGAGAGCTATCAGAGCTATCAGCTATTGGCTGATTTGAACAGCAAATAGGAATTAGAGCTGCTTAAATCCTATTGGCTGATTTGAACAGCCAATAGGATGTTAGCAGCCCTTATTCCTATTGGCTGATTTAAATTTTTCAGCCAATAGGAATGAAATGGTACCCCCAGTATAAAAGGGGTAATCCTCAGTGATTTGAACAGTTAATAGGATGTTAGCAGCCCTTATTCCTATTGGCTGATTTAAATTTTTCAGCCAATAGGAATGAAATGGTACCCCCAGTATAAAAGGGGTAATCCTCAGTGTGCTGCGAATGATTGCATGAAGAGGACCTCCACGTCGGATCGATGGACCTCCACCTTGGACCTTCGCCTCCACGCATTGACCGCTCCGCCTCTGCAGGGATGAAGAAGATGCCGTTCCCACAATGGTTGAAGATGGAGCCGCCTGGATGAAAATCGTTCAAGCGGGACAACTATGAGTACCTAAAGAGGGGTTAGTGTTAGGATTTTTTAAGGTTTTCTGGGGTGGGTTTTTTTTAGATTAGGGTTTGGGCATTTCTTAAAAGAGCTAAATGCCCTTTTAAGGGCAATGCCCATACAAATGCCCTTTTCAGGACAATGGGTAGATTAGGTTTTTTAGATAGATTTTTTATTTGTGGGTTTGGGGGGTGGGGGTTTGTAATGTTAGTGGGTATTTTTGTTTAGAAAAAGAGCTGATTTCTTTAGGGCAATGCCCTACAAAAGGCCCTTTTAAGGGCTATTGGTAGTTAATTATAGATTAGGTTTCTTTTATTTTGGGGTGTTTTTTTTTTAAATTGGGTATTAGAATAGGAATAATTATTTAATAGTTATTGTTTTGGATAATTCGTTTGTTATTTTGTGTAATTTTTTCTTTTTCGTTTTGGGGTTTTATTTTATTTTTTAGAATAGCCATTTTTTATTTTTAATGGGCAGCAAAATCGCTGAATGCCTTTTTAAGGACAATGCCCATACAAATGCCCTTTTAAGGGCCCTTGGTAGTTTATTATAGATTAGGTTTTTTTTATTTTTTGTAATTTTAGTGGGGGGTTTTTGTAATGGTAGGTTTGTTTGTTTTGTAATGTTAGGTTTTAGTGTAAGGCAGCTTAGGTTTTATTTCACAGGTAAATTTGTATTTATTTTAATAACTATTTACTAACCTCTACCTCTACCTAGGTAAAATAAATACAAACTTACCTGTGAAATAAAAATAAAACCTAAGCTAGCTACAATATAACTATTAGTTATTTTGTAGCTAGTTTAGGTTTCATTTCACAGGTAAGTTTATATTTAGTTTTAAATAGGTATTATTTAGTTAATAATTGTAACTTTAATTTAGCTCTATTTTAATTATGTTAAAGTGAGGGGGTGTTAGGGTTAGGTTTAGGGTTATGGTTAGGTTTAGGGGTTAATATAGTTTTATTTAGGTTGTTGCGATGTGGGGGGCTGCAGTTTAGGGGTTAATAGGTTTATTTACTGGTAGTGATGTGGGAGGCCAGATGTTTATGGGTTAATAACTTTATATAGTGGCGGCGATGTCGGGGAGTGGCAGAATAGGGGTTAATAGGTTTATTATAGTGTGGGTGATGTTGGGGTGCAGGGGAATAGGGGTTAATAACTTTAGTATAGTGGCGGCGATATCAGGAGCGGCAGATTAGAGGTTAATAGATTTATTTAGTTGTCGGCGATGTCGGGGGTGCCAGATTAGGGGTTAATAACATTATGTAGGTGTCAGCGATGTCGGGGGCAGCAGATTAGGGGTGTTTAAACTCAGGGTTTATGTTAGGGTGTTAAGTATAACGTAACTTTTTTTTCCCATAGACATCAATGGGGTTGCGTTACGGAGCTTTTCATTCCGCGATCGCAGGTGTTAGAAAGAAACCTAATACTCTCTCCCCATTGATGTCTATGGGGAAAGCATGCATGAGCACGTCAAAGCAGCACTTGTATTTTGTGCGGTATGGAGCTCAACGCAACCATATCGGACGCACAAGCCGGCTTTTTAAAAATTTGTAATGGCCGTGCTATAGAGGGTGAAATAATCGTTAACTACCCTCTATAGCCTAAAACTTGTAATCTAGGTCACTGTTAGCAATGGTGGTGGAAAAGCAAGATATTTTCTTATAAAACAATATAAACACATATCTGATGACTTTATACAATTTACCTTTTTATAGATTTCAGAACTTTCATTCTGTACACAAAAGAAACTATTTCAAGAGTAAAAAACTGCCTCTTTTTATTTGAGAAATATGTATAGCTATGTTTATTTAGCATTCCAGTCACACCCATTTAGGGCTGCCATATTTGTGCACACATATTAAAAGTTGTGTTTATGAATATAATAAACCAATACTAATTTATTACAAACAGCCAAACATTACTGGCTAAAAGTACATTTACTTGAAATAATGGAAATGTTTTACCAATACATTTTGGAAGCAAATCTCTCCAAAGATTTATAAAGTCCACAAATGTTGGCTTTAGACTGATATATAGAAATAATTTACTCCCATATACAGTGATTGGTTAACCTAGAATTTTTTTCCCTGTGTATCTTGGCTCGCCTTATGTTTTTGGTTAGAAAAATTATCAGAATAAAGTACTTCCTCTGAGCATTGTCATAGGAAACGCAACTTCTGTACTTTTTCAAATACCATAATCTTTTTCCAACATATACAACCATACGATTAAGTGCAAGACTGCGGTTCTCTTATCCAGCAACTTTAAGACTCGTTGTGTAGGGTCTTTTTTTATGTAGTAACAATAATCAATGTTAGAAAGATGCAATTTGTGTAAGATTCCTGGGACAGCCTTCTGAAAATAAAATGTATTTATTTAAAACAGCTGGATAAGCGACAGGCAAGAGCTGGTGAGGTCATAGGTCAGCTTTAACACCAATCTCCAGTGAACTTTGAAGCTGACATTTTGCAAATTATATGTGTCCCAGTGCACACCGGGCATGGCTTATAAATTGGACAAAGAGGCCCCTTATTTGTTCTCTGTTTTTTTATGAGCCCAGAGTTCCTCTTTGAAGTAGTGTATACCGAAAATAAAAAAGTGATTTTAATGTTGTCATGTGATTAGCCGTAAATCATGTTAACATAGTCATTTTCATTCCATTGAGACATGAGTTAAAGATTTCTTAGCAGGTTTTGGTTGAAAAATTTCTATAACTATCAAAAAACGGACAAAATACACAAATTAACTATGATGACGCAATACAAAAGAAACATTTTTAATAACTGCTGATTTAGGAAACAAAATGCGTAGATGCTTGTTTTAGTTGACAGAGGAATTATGTTAGAAGCATTTTTGCAATGTTACTGCAAAAATGAGTTTAGCTTCACTGATAAAGGTTTTTTAGGTGCATATCACTCATCGCCAACACAGTGGGAGGCTGCCTATGTGTAGTGTTTATGGTTATAATGCACACAATCTGCACGAGTATTGGCAGTGCTTGGTGTTAATGTGCTGAAGCTTTTAAAAATGTTTCTAGTCCAATTTGAAATCTACTTTTTTATCTGTAGGAATTTGTGGTCATTCAGATAAAAGCGCATTTGTGAGGTCAGTCACTGATGTTGGACAAGAAGCTCTGGCTCACAATCAGCATTCTAATTTATCCCAAGGGTGGTCAGTGGGGTTCAGATCAGTGCTCCGTGGAGGTCACCTGAGTTCCTCCACACCAAACTCATCAAACCATGATTTCATGGACCTCACTTTGTGCACAGGGCACAGTCATGCTGGGATAGGAAAGGTCCTTCTCGAAAATGTTGCCACATAGTTGAAAGCACCTAACTGTCTAAAATATCTTTGTATTCTATAACATTAAGGTGACCCTTTACTAGAACTAAGGGGCCTTACACAAACGCCCCAGACTATTATCCCCCCTCCACCTAACTTTACATTCTGTACTATGGGTTCCAGTAGGTAGTGTTCTTCTTGCATCCAACACACCCAGCATCAGACAGCAATCACTCCAGAGAAAGTCTCCATTGCTCCAGAGTCGGGTGGTTGTGCGCATTACAACCCTCCAGCTGACACATTGCGTATGCTGATGTGAGGCTTGTGAACAGATACTCAGCCATAGAAGCTCATTTCATGAATCTCCTGACACACAGTCCTTGTGCTGACGTTGCTTTCTGAGGCAGCTTGGAACTCTGTAGTGAAGCAACAAATAATAAGTGATATTCATGTGCTAAGTGCTACAGAACTCGGCAGCCTCACTCTATGAGTTTGTGACAACTGCCACGTTATGGCTGGGCTGTTGCACCTGAATGCTTCCGCTTCACAATAATAGCACTGACCAGGGCAGATCTAGTAGGGCAGAAACGTTGTGACAAAGATGGCATCTTATGGCAGTGCCATGTTTTAAGTCACTGATCTCTTTAGTACACTGTGCTACCAAATTTTGTCTATGGACATTTCATGGCTATGTTCTGGATTTTGTGCACCTGCTAGCAATAAGTGTGGCTGAAACACCTAAACTCGATAATTGATAGGGGTGTCCACATACTTTTTAGTCGACAGAGACTAAAGTAACATGGGCTAAAATATAATGCCATCTCATGTAATTAAATCATGAACACAAATATACCCTTTGTTTGTGCGGCATTTGTGCCCCATTAAATCTCATAAACCCCCTATTAGCTTTATCAACTCCTATGTTGCCATGTAAACCAACATTATGTCATGTTAACCCCAAGTTACCGAGTGTTATTCCCCTTATTGCTCTGAGTTAACCAGCGTTACACAAGGCAATTGAGCACTCTTTTCAACAAAGGATACTAAAAGGACAAAGCTGTGCAAAGCATACCTAGGTATACTCAGGAGCAGCAATGAGCTACTGGGAGCTAGCTTCTGATTGGTGGTTGCACGTACTGTATATGCCTCTTGTTAATAGTTCACCTGATGTGTTCAGCTAGCTCCCCTTTCTATCCCTTTAAAGCATGAAGATGCATTTGTGAATAACCAAAATCTTGTGTCACTGAATATGATAACTTTATTACAGTGTATTGAATAAATATACACAACTAATAATGATAATAAAGATACACAACTAATAATGATAATAAAGATACACAACTAATAATGATAATAAATATACACAACTAATAATGATAATAAATATACACAACTAATAATGATAATAAATATACACAACTAATAATGATAATAAAGATACACAACTAATAATGATAATAAAAATATACACAACTAATAATGATAATAAACATACACAACTAATAATGATAATTAAGATACACAACTAATAATTATAGTAAAGATACACAACTAATAATGATAATAAAGATACACAACTAATAATGATAATAAAGATACACAACTAATAATGATAATAAAGATACACAACTAATAATGATAATAAATATACACAACTAATAATGATAATAAAGATACACAACTAATAATGATAATAAAGATACACAACTAATAATGATAATAAATATACACAACTAATAATGATGATAAATATACACAACTAATAATGATAATAAAGATACACAACTAATAATGATAATAAATATACACAACTAATAATGATGATAAATATACACAACTAATAATGATAATAAATATACACAACTAATAATGATAATAAATATACACAACTAATAATGATAATAAAGATACACAACTAATAATGATAATAAAGATACACAACTAATAATGATGATAAATATACACAACTAATAATGATGATAAATATACACAACTAATAATGATGATAAATATACACAACTAATAATGATAATAAATATACACAACTAATAATGATAATAAATATACACAACTAATAATGATAATAAAGATACACAACTAATAATGATAATAAATATACACAACTAATAATGATAATAAATATACACAACTAATAATGATAATAAAGATACACAACTAATAATGATAATAAACATACACAACTAATAATGATGATAAATATACACAACTAATAATGATAATAAATATACACAAGTCTATAGTTACCACACCTTTTAATTAGGTATATAGGAACTAACCAGTTATTCTTGTAATTAGCTTATAGTTGGCTTCTATTCTAGGAACTTGCAATTCCTCCCCTGTACAAGCAGATTTTGTTTACTGTCCTATGAGAATTTATTAATAAAAGCTTATTTTTCTTAGTTTTGAAGGCCCCCATTAAAGGGAAATGAACCCCATTTTGTTTTCTTTAATGATTCAGAGAGAGCAACTTTCCATTTGACTTTGATTATCTAATTTGTTTTGCTGTCTTCGTATATTTTAAAAGATACCTAAGTAGGCTTAGCTGATGATTGGTGGCTGCACATTTATGCTCATGTAATTGGCTCAACCAATTTGTTAACTAATTCCCAGTGGTGCATTGCTGATGTTTCAACAAAGGATACAAATAGAATGAAGCAAATTAGATAATAGAAGTACATTAGAATGTTGTTTAAAATTGTATTTTCTATCTGAATCAAGATTTTCTTGGGGGGGATTTTGTGTCCCTTTAAGTAAATAAATGGAATTTATGAAAAATATATTGTAATTGTCTTGAAATAATCTGAAGTGAGAGCTATAGCAAGATATCTGAGAGTCTGTGAGCGATAAGGACAGATATCTAATAATGATTAATATTCTTGTTTCAGGGAGTTCAGTGAGAAATAAGATGCATTTTTACTCTTAAAGGGATAGGAAAGTGACAATTAAACTTGCATGATTCAGATAGAGCATGTCATTTTAAGACACTTTTAAATTCACTTCTATTTTCAAATGTGCTTCGTTCTCTTAGTATCTCTTGTTAAAAAATGAATATGCACATATCATACACTAGTGGGAGCTGCTGCTAATTGGTGCCTGCACAAATTTGTCTCTTGTGATTGGCTAACTAGATGTGTTCAGCAGCTGGCAGTAGTGCAATGCTGTTCCTTCAGCAATGGATAACAAGCGAATGAAGAAAATTTGATAATATAATTAAATTGGAAAGTTGTTTAAAATTGTTTGTTCTATCTGAATCATAAAAGAAAATTTTGGGGTTTGCTATCCGTTTAAGGAACCATTAGATACAATACAATTGCATAGATAACATTACATGATAAAAGACAATGGAATAACACATTTTTGTTCCTTGTATTGTCCTGTTCTCTATATCATGTGACAGCCATCAGCCAATCACAGACTCTCATATGTATATGAGCTGGGAAATCATGCTGTCTTTTTACATCTAAACAAACAACTTCTCTAAGTAGATTGTGTGCGATAAAACAGTGAAATGTGATAAACAAAATGTTATATATTGTTGCAAACAATGGTACCAAAGAGTAATAAAGGCATGTGCACGCTCCTGAGGTCCTATGAGCATACCTAGGTTTACTCTTCAACAAAGATACAAAATAGTAATAATATAATTAACAGTGGTGTAAAATCAAAACAATAAAGAAATGTGAAAAATGATACTATACAACACCGTGCACTATAAAAGAAAAAGATTATTCTAAGAAGATCTTCTTTATAACTCAAAGAAACTCTCATAGTGTTAAACCGTTTTAAATATGTCCCTTAAAGACAGTCGGAAAATGATTTACATGGTATAGAACTACTACAGCTCTAAGTAATGTGCTCAGTACAAAAGGATAAAGGTCTGTGATGTTTGCACGGGGTTCCAATATTTATTTCATTATACAAGGTTAAAAAGTCCTTGCTTAATTAAAAACAATTATGGAAATCAAACTGTCACTCTGGGGTCATAACAGCCTCTTTGGAAACACTTTTAGACCACTTTCCTTTAACAGCTGTAATAGCTTCAGCTGTACAAGGTCCGATTAGCAGGTAAGTGTTCCAGTGCCCTTCCTTGTGACGTATGGTGCCTCACTTCCTTGACTCCAACGTACGTTTCAACCTTCCGGCTTTATCAAGGATAAAAAAAAGGAAAATGCCAGAAAGGTGAAACGTACGTTGGAGTCACTGAAGCATGGCATCATACGTCACAAGGAGGCATAAAGAAGATCTTCTCAGAACAATCGTTTTAAGGACTATGCATCTACATTTATAATAGTGCACAGTGTTGTATAGTATCATTAATCTTCAACAAAGGATACCAAAAGAAAAGTTGATAACCACTGCATGATCTGAACATTTTGTTATGAATTCTTCTAAGCTTGACATTCCTGATCTATGTAATTGAGACATGAATAGGAATGATTAGGAGGGGAGTAATATGTATAATCTCATTTATAACTCATAATCCGTCAACTATATTTGGACATTCAATGTAAAATATTACATTAAGTCAGATAGTACAATAAACCTAGCAGGATTTACTTGTTTGATGTACACGAGGAACCGTTGTCACCATGCGCATTACTGCCTGGGTAAGAAGGACGAACAATTGTTATCCAGAAGGGGGATCTGATGTTGTGGTTGGCATCCTGCATACTACAAGCAGCAATCACTGGAAGTATAGGGAATGGCAATTTCACAGTGGGGACTGAACATAGAAATACCTAGCAGTTAGGGAACCTGTATGGGGGAAGTTTCTGTATTTTAGCTTTGTAAGAACTCCAACAACCCTAATTTGAAGGAGAGTTGCTGCCCTTTCAAATAGTGATGATCTTGAAAGTCACAAGCCATAAAATGAATATTAAAATAAAAAAATAAAAAATCCACAAACACAAAATATGTTTTCTATGTTAGAGTTGGGCTTTGGGAGTTCAGTTAAAAAAAAAGTAAATAAACAAATAAAAATCTATATTTATATAGATCCCCAACAAGCATTTATTTCTGCATTGCACACCATGGACTTCTCTCAAAATCCTAAGTACATTATATCCCTCAAAAGTCATTATCTCAAAGAATATGGGTCTCATTCCAAATTTAGCTGCCACTGATCACATTTTAGTCATGTGATCACAGTAAAAACAGTGGTCACCTAACTGACAAATGTGCAAATATATGGGGTGGGTGTGAGCTTCTATCTTAACATAGCTTAAAGGGGCAGTAAAGTCAAAATGAAGCTTTCATGATTCAGATAGAGCAAGCTATTTTAAACAACTTTTCAATTTACTTCTATTATCTAATATGCTTTATTCTCTTTTGTATCCTTTATTGAAAAGCATACTGAAGTAGGCCTAGGTGCTATTTGGTGGCTGCTCATATATGCCTCTTGTTATAGGCTCACCAGATGTGTTCAGCTAACTCACAGTAGCGCACTGCTGCTTCTTTAACACAGGATATTAAGAGAAAGAAGCAAATTTGATATTAGAATTAATTTGGAAAGCTGTTTAAATTTGTATATTATATCTACATCATGAAAGACAAATTTTGTGTTTCATGTCCCTTTAAAAGAAAATTGTTGAGTACAGTATCTACTCAACAGAGGGCCCTGGTGCAAAAGAGTGTAATTGGACAGTTTTTTTAGTAAAATGGTTTAATCCAATGATGTCTATATATGGATTTGGCAATTCTGATGAAAATTAAATGGAAGTATAAACTTGAAATTAATTTGAAATATTTTCTAAATAGACCTTATGGCCAGATTGGGTAAATTAATAACACTTTGAATATTAGCTTTGCTTGTCATCTTCTGAATAACCAATTTCTGACAAAAAATTGAATGTATTAATATGAATTTAATAATTGTAATTTACAAAAAAAATTGAAATGTTTTTAAAATGTTATTTAACTGTATTGAATATTTGTAACATTGATTATATATATATATATATATATACACACTGAATATATTATATATATGTTTGTAAATGGATTCATGTACAAGTAATTTGTCAACCACTAGAGGGGGTAATTGCACAATTAATATGGAAGGAGTAAAGTTCTCTAATAATGTTGAATGTAATTATACACTATTGTAACCACTAGGTGACATTGTACACTTGTCAATTACAATTGTTTGGCGCCAAATTGGCTATTTAAAGGGACACTGAACCCAAATTTTTTCTTTCATGATTCAGATAGAGCATACAATTTTAAGCAACTTTCTAATTTACTCCTATTATCATTTTTTCTTTGTTCTCTTGCTATCTTTATTTGAAAAGAAGGCATCTAAGCTATTATTTAGTTCAGTACCCTGGACAGCACTTGTTTATTGGCGGGGGAATTTATCCACCAATCAGCAAGAACAACCAAGGTTGTTCACCAAAAATGGGCTGGCATCTAAACTTACATT